>NC_056728.1:1029421640-1029484140 GCF_019279795.1 Protopterus annectens
AAATGTATATACACATACACATTTACCTTTGGAAGAAATCCTTGAAACCTGCATATAAATGAAGTATCAATAATAGCAATGCTTAAAAAAATTGAGAGAAACAAATCAATAAATGAATTAATAATGATGAAAAAGGCAAAAGTAAAACAAGCACAACATCATGATCCATTGAAATCAATAGAAAAGTGCATGGCATAAAAAAGTTACACTGAAAGAAAATATGAAATATCTAGTACTCTAGAGTATTGGACTTATTCTGTACAACACACAGACACATGCCCACATAATTGTATAACATTTTCCCAAAGACTCCTGCCAAAACAAAAATGCCATTTTGACTATTTTATTAATTAAAACCAATGAAAGCATTATAATAGGTAAACAAGAACAAAAAGTATTCATCAGACTTACAACCGACAACATAACAACATTTACGGTGGCAACATGGAAAGGCTCGCCTTCCATCCCCAACAGAAGTAGTGTCAAATAACACTGCCCACTCTAAACACACACAGGCTTCTGAAGCAGCATAACCACTGGTCACGTCTGTATGACCAACTATCAGGGGAGGGGAAGTGGGGTTCCAAAAGAGCCTGTCTTACTCTGCCCACATGCCTGTCACTGCAGGCTGCTCATTATTTTTTCAGGGTAACATTTTGTTTTATGTATTGTGGCAATACCACTTGCTCCAGCCTGCACTGATCAAATCTAATTCTGTATCACTCATGTGATCTCCACCCAGTCTGTACAATAAACCACCCTTATCATAAAAATCCCTATGCTTAATGACATACAAGTCTAACGTCTTTAATGCCCTTGATACTCTGTGATTAAGAAACTGTCTAGCTCACTCCAAACCTATAAAATTATCGACAAGCCTCTACACCAATATAGGTATAATCTCAGACCAGACTATCACCATCTGTGCAAATCTCCACTTCAAGTCTAATAAATGAGCAACAATCCTAACTAACAATACTCTTTTAGGTGACCAACCCAAATCATTACCTCCTAAATGAATTTCCAAGACTGGAGTACACCTATCAGTGCCTGCATCTCCTAAAACTTCCCAAGCAAATGCTGCCATCTGATACCTAGAAAGCCATGCCAACACACCTTCCATTTGTCCTGGTCTAAACCCAACATACATCCAGCAGGTTGAATTAAATCTGTCTTAGCTACCCAGAAAACAGAAGAAAGCCTCAACAAGACAAAGTTTCCACCAGCAAAATAAGAACAATAGTTGAACAACTGGCAAATGCCACTATCTTACGTAAAATAAAAAAAAGCTTTTGATGACCACATTCCCACGCTATGTATCAGCTCCATTAATTTCTCTTCTTCGGCCATATTAGATACTCTTCCCATCATGAATAAATGTGCCAAAAAGCTATCACCAACAATTCCCTGACTCTCCAAAGCAGCCCTAATCATAAACACAAACTTTGTTGCATCTATGACCTTTCCATCTTCCAAATGAAAAAAAAAAAAACTCATCCAAAACACCACTATGCACTCTCTGCAGCTGTCTAGGCCACACTTCTGGACATAACCATTCAGCATTACAATGCAGTATAATTTGTTGACCCCCTCCCTAAATAATCTGTTTTTGACAAACATAACCACATTACTACCAATGAGTCAATAATACAAAGATTCCTCTACAGTATTGTTCCCAACACTTTGCCAACTCTAATAGCTCCCATACACATGAGCACCACCAACGTCAATCACATAGTGTAGTCTGCCTGACTAGTCTCCATGCTATAGAAAACCAATGTGATTGTTTATTAACTCTCTCCCATCCCTTCATTGTCCTACTAACCATCCTTGCTTTCATAACATCCCTTGATCCTGCCAACCAAGCAGATGAACTGAGAGATGATAAATGTTTTCCCAAGAGACCGCCAATAAACAAGTTACCTCATCAACAAAACAACTGAACACGTCCTTTCTCCCACTGGCAACTGCCTGAAAAGAGTAGAAAATGCAGCTACCACTACATCATATGCTTTCCGTGTAGAATTTGACCAAGATTTCTGAATCAACCATCCCGCTGCAGTTTCTAAGTTTTCTGCCTTGCATTGGTGCTAAGGATCAATATCTGTGAAGCTGAAAATGAAAAAGAGTATCAGCTATCTCATAAATCATCCAGGAACGTGGCTGCTTGAAAAGCTAAAATTAATTAACAAACTCTGTAAAATCAAAATTGACCTTGTCATTTTTCTTACAAAAAAATGTTCAACTGCTTTGTTATCTGAAAGAAAAAAACACTCTCCTAGTCTGTAACCTCTTCTTCCAGACCACTAACTCTACCCAAATTGACATGAGTTCCAAAAATACTACATCCTTCCTTCACTCGTCCAGCCAATCTGCAGGCCAACTTACCTGAAATCATTTACTATCAAAGTATGCCCACCATACCATTAACCCCTAATGCATCTGTACACAAATGTAACTCCACATCTGCCTCAGGGCCAATAGCCTAGTAACCTCCTATGATCCTAAATAACTGGATGGGGAACAGAAAATACATCCCTGGGATTCCACCTGTGCTCCTGCTAGACTGGGCCATTGGCTGCTGACTTGTAACATTGGCTAAATTCTTGGCTAGGTTTATGAGGGCTTCCAGTCCAATAGCCTAATAACTTCCTATGATCCTATACAGATGGTCCTCTTACCAGAAGGACACACCATTAAAATTTAGCAGAAACACTGACCATAACCTGAAATCTCCCTTCACCATGATAGTAACCATGACCCAGTGGTACTTAATCCTACTCCTTCTCAGCAAATTAGCAGTTGACCTACAAAACCTCCTACCTGGACCTATCATCCTGCACACAAAATTCATGAGGTGAAGTAACTCCATCATGTCTCTAACTCTCACTTTCTGTTTCCTTAACCCACTCAGTTTTCTCCCTCAACTTACTTTTTTGCCAATGTTCAAACAAAATAAATGCTTTTGTACATCCACTGCCATAAATCTGACACCTGACTTGGGCTGAAAGCTAGTCTTTCATTAGTGACATCCCCATTTACCTACACATCTCCTTAAATGACACCATTCCTGATTCAGCTCCTTCTCTACCTTCCCCAGTCAATACAAAGTTGTACAAATAATGGACCACCTTCTGAATAGAAAGACTCTTCTGTGAAATCCACTGCAGTGCCAAAATGAATTTCTCAAATGTAGCACAAGCAACCACACACCACATCAACATTGCCTTTTCAAAATAATACTTTCCTGTACACATGCCAATTAATGGCCAGTCCTAATGGGTAAAAGGCAAAAGGCCATCTTAATTTTACTCTCCAGGGTTCCTGAAATTCTACCATATGATACACTGCATCATCCATGGAGGCATACTAGATCTGGGCATCTGATCTTACAATGAAATCATTTACTGAATCCACTTTGTGATACAATAAAAGATGAATCAGTCTAAACTTGCCCGGTTCCTTCATAGGCACCAAACCCAATGGAGAAATGCAATAACTATTAAAAATTGGTACCTCAAGGGGTCTTAACAGTCTACCAGCCTCAACTTATTTAGCCAGCAGCATCTGGACAATCTCTTCCTTCCCTTTGACTGATTTCAAGTTGGTGCATGGTGCCCCCCCCTCTCCCTACCTGCCCCTTATTTAATAGACCTTCCCCCCAGTGAAGCCTTCAATCAATTCCTTAGCTACTTCAGCATCAGGAAAGCCTCATAACTGAGCAGAGAGTACCTGTGTACCAATGGGTGGATGAATGAGAAAACTTGCCTCCCCAGCTGTCCTCAAAAATGGGGGAGATTGGAATAATGGTTAAGGTGGTTGCCTCAAATACAAAAAGGCACAGAGTTTGATTCTCACCAAGGGGAATTGGCTAGGCTTAAAATGGCCCACAAAGGCAATTAGCCCAGCACTTACCTATGAACCTATAAAAGGCATAAAAGGCTCTTTAGCCACAAAATTACCTCTGCCTCTGAGTATGGGTTGCTCGACATTAAAGTGCTTGACCCCATCCTGTAACATAAATGACATCTGCCCAGCCCCCCTTCCTTGTGCTAGCACTTAGCTGCTGCATGATTACCTCCACAAGCTGAGCATACATGATTAAACCTACAGATTGGCCATGAACATCTAACAGCATTAACAGCCCAACAAGTCGCAAATCTTTCCCCAGTTTCTCTCATCTGTCTATTTTGTCCTCCTGCATTGCCCAATATAATTGCCGACCAGATGCTGGCATGCCTTATTTCCCAAAGTGAGGTCTTGTCAACAGCTTTTCATTTGCAAAAATGCTAGTCATACCACAGACAGCTATTATCAGCTTGCCATATAATAAACAAAAAACAAGCCACGATTTTCCCAGGTTTGTGCCCTAAACTTACTTGGCCTTCATCTACACAGGGCAGCCAAAGCGTCCACCAAATCCTTAGACCCCCATGCCTTCTGACTTAATCAGTTTCTGCTCACCATCTTCATAAATCAGATCAAACATGTCAACATACTCTCCCTTCTATAGCTTTTCCTTCACAGCTGAGGTAATGTTAGGTGTAATAAACACCCCAGACTGTCCATGTAAGAAAGTTTGAGTCAACCAGCCAATCTTCAGGCTGTGCTTTCATTTCTAAAACACCATTTCTAGCAAACCTGCCCTAACTCTTGAACTATCCATCCATTAGCTGGTTCTATACTATCTACCCCTGCTCCACTATCTATACCCGCAGCACCCAACTAACTCCTCCCTTGCTGCCCCTATTCCTCAGAACACAACAGCTACCATAACCGTGCCCATTTAGGATCAATCAGCACTTGCAGTAACTCTGCCACCCTATCATCCCCTGACCTGCCTTCTACTAAATCCCCAACTATCTGATCACTCTCATCATTACCTGTAGACAGCTGGGGCCTCACCTCCTAAACTCTACTGGCCCTGCCCTCTCTTAGCTCTTGCTGTCTTTCTCGATCTCTTCCCAGCACTACTGCTGCTCTGCTCTTTCCTTCCCTTGTGTCTTCTTGTACATCTTGTCTGCCAGTCCATGGAAAGCTCCCCCTGCAGCTGTACTGGTGTCTCAGCATTTCTAAACAACTGTTCCACCTGGGACACTATCCATGCCCAATACTCCTTTAAGGAATGTACTTTGACCATGTGCAAGACAATAAAAGTAATCAGCAAACAAAATAATTAGCTATCCCAAGACATTTACAATTCCCTCCAAAATCTCTTACTTTAACAATTTCCCGTAATGCAAATGGTAAGAGATGACTCTGCCCTTTCCATTACCTAACATGGACCTCTCAGCCTACATCTGTGAGAAAGAGCTACAGATGATATGACGACTACCAACCATCTCCAAATGGTACTGTCAAGACCCACTGCAAGCACTTACATCCAAACCCTTCATCATGCTAACTCAATACGTATATCTGCACCTGATTCTGTAAATTTGTATGCCTGCAAAACTCTCTCATACACTGACTCACACCTTCTTCCACCCACCCACGCACAAGCCCAGCTTGCAACCTGTCAGCTGTCAAACCTCTACCTAATGACATATAATTCCCCCTCCCAGCAGAAAGCCCATCTCCCCCTTGCTTCCACTTACATAATTTTCAACCAAGTCAAAATATAGGGGTGGGACCTAAAATCAGGTACCAATTCAAACTATTACTCTTATAAACTTATAATATTGCTATTAAAATAATAGAGTCTGTATTTGCATGACTTTTTGAAAGATAGGAAGACTGAAGATAAAACGCGTCATTATTTAGGGACTTCAATTATCAATGACTTAATTAAGAACTACAAATGTTATGCGATGCCTATCAAAACTAAAGGTAAAACTCTGACCATTCTATGAAAATCTGGACAGCTGAGATGCATGATGACTTGCTCTATAGCACCACCCAACTTGCACTCATCAGTCTTCACCCTACCCTTGCCAAACTGGCAGGATGATCCAGCAGTTGCAGGGAGCAAGTGAATGGGTGTGTCTAACTGGAATAGGGTGGGTCTGTATTACAGCAGATCAATGACCATTACTTACGATCATAGAACAGATCATGTTCATTGATCTAATGCAATGGTATGTATCTGTTCATTATAGCTACTTTACAGACTCTACACAACAACAAAGAACTCCATGGACCCCTGCCCCCCCCCCACCTATTTACACTAGTCCATCTGCATCTTCTCAGTGCTCAGTGCTCTTCCTCTGTTTACCAATTACTGTTGCCCCACAACAACCAGATAGGTGACTTTTTTTGTTTTTCTTAAGACTTTCTCTTGTGTTTTAGTTTTCTCCATGATTTTAACACACCCTAATGGGACAAGACTGCACTGTAATAAGTCTACACTCTAAGTTTGGAGAAAGTAACTGAAGTAAGTCAGGGTCTAGAGACTCCCAGAAGTCATAGAGTTCTAAATGCTCAGAAACTAATATTAGAGATATTTTAGCAAACTTTTGATTTAGTAATGATTAGAACAAAATATAATGAATAAGGAAAGAAGGACTTATTTTTTTTATTTCAAGGAAAAATATGTTGTGTCCAAAACCTAGTGTTCAGAGCTAACAAACTAGTAGTTCCCCAATAAATTGTGAATACAAATGCTTGCAAGGATATATAAATCATATCAGGGAATAGTGCATGCCTTCCTAGTTGGCTAGAAAAGATAGTTTCCTAATGTATATTCCTAGTGTGTTAGTTTAAGATGAAAGCAAAAGCAACAATGGCCAGAGTCATATATTATACAGTTGAAGGTCTGGGAGAGGAAACAATTGCCATGACAAAACACACACAGACACGGGAAGTACATGCAGGCTCCACATAGATGGATAACAGGCATACATTTAATGAGAGAAGCTGTGTTAAATGGCAACACGTCCTAGTACAACACTCTGACAATGATTAACTGCTATCATACACGCCCTGCCCAAACATCCACATATAGCCACTTACAAATTACAATGCTGATGTTACACCATGATAGAAACTGAAACAATTATGGCCAGCTTATAACTTTTAGATGCACAGCTACCTCTCTCCACCACAGAAGCAGCCATTTTCATTAAAGGCAATCTCCATAATTATCAATTACAACCACTTAATTGACTGTGCACACCTGTCATTCACTTTCATCCACTGACAGCCACTGTACCATACAGTTAAAGGCAACTTTATTGACTATAACCACCTCATATTTCATAATGTTATAAAATAAAAATAGCACTTGACAACAGTAACAGTGCGCACACACACACACACACACACACACACACACACACACACACACACACACACATGTTGACTATTGAACACACACACATGTTGACTACTGATGGAAGCAGGCAGAGTGCATGTAGAAAAAAAATGTAATAAAAAATTTAATAAAAAAGTGTTCCTGCGCTAGTGCCTCTTCACTCCTACACCCAGTCCTTCTTTCACTTTCAATCTCAAGCTGTCTTGAGTCACATGAGGCAGCCTGAGCTAACAGGAAGTGCTCCTTGCTGCTTCATGCTGCAGCTCGGTGAGGTATTTGTTGAGTGATGTGTCTTACATCCTCAACAAGCATATGAGTTGGTGGAATAACTCTGATATCAGGCTTCTTTCAAAAGAATCAAACAAATAAAGATGATTTTCTTTTTCTTTCTCTCAAATCTTCACAGCAGAGCAAGATAGAAAGTTGGAAAGCTGACTATTATTTTTCAGTAATAATCAACTTCCTAAATCTGTCTGAATTTATAATAGTTCATTTTTGTTGTTGTTGTTGCTTTTAAAGTAAAGGGGGACTGCAGCCCAGCAGCCAGTACCATGAGCCACCCCTGTTTTTAGATAAAGTCTGAAAATAGTTCTTTAATAGAAGCATTAACCCAAGATACATACTATCTTTCATGAATTCTGAAGTGTCAACATCACACCTTAAATGAAGTATGGAATTTTACCTATGCAATCTATACAATATATCTAAAACTGTCCAGTGACTTTTTCAGGAAATGCTTATTAAATTTTAATCCCTAAATCAGAGATCATAGATTAAATATTGTTTTGTCCCCAAATGTATGCAACTCAGAAGGGCAAACATTGTTCAGGTCCATCTGGCACATGTGGCATTCCTGTTAATGTGGTTAAATGCAACTCCTCCTGTGATATTGAATCCCTGCAGTGTCTGAATGTTGGTAAAACATCTGGGTGAATACAGATATTTGAAATGTGGATAAATTATGTACTGTAAAGATAAAGTCATCAAGCTAGAAACAGTGTCATATTTGTCACTTACGGTGCACTTGATATTTACCAGCATTAAAAAACAAAAAAATGGGGCATCAGATAAAAATCATAAATGAAAATATGTTCATTTTCTGTTTTAACTATGAAAAGTTTTTTTCACAGTGACTGAGGCAGGGTATATTCTTTAAAAAGCAACCTACTCTAACATTGAAAATGTCCTGGATAACATTTGCTTATTTAATTGGATGATGTGCTGTGCTAAGCAAGATGAATTCCAAGCACCACAGTATTAGTACTGTCAATATAAATGTTATTGATTCTATTTGAATCTATTTTCTAAAATGAAATAGTACCAGTAGATAAAAAGTCATTAGGCACATGAAATAATATTAAGCAAATGCTAGCAGCACAAACTACAACTCAATAGTAGATTACTGAGCAGTTAAAGTTTTATACAAAGCTGTATTAATGTCCTGTATGCATATTCAATAACTTGTAGAGAACCATTAGGTATCCATTTTAGGTTTGGAGTATGAACTACCTTTTTGCATTACAGAGTTTAGTGTTTAAGATATTCAAATACTTCTCAGTTCTGGCTGTTTTGGTCTTGTTTATTGTGTTTAATTGATACAGATTGTTGTGCATACTGAAGACAAAAGAACTCTATCTTGAAGACAAGTCAGATATTCATTCATCGTGTTCTGTCTCAAGCAATAGATATGTACAAACATCCTTGTCTCCATGCCAGACAATTCTTTGCTGACTATAGTAACAGAAAATCTATAAAGTATATTAAAGAACTCTGAAGCTAATCAAGGCTATAGCTGTACACTAAATGTGATTTTTTCTTTTCTTTTTTTTCTATTTTCTGTTTGTTTTGTAGAAGAATTGGTTTAGGAAATGATACAGTTTTCTGAACAATAGATCCTATGCATGCTGAAATGCTTTTAGGAAAAAGTGCAGATTTCAAGAAGAGACGCTTTATTTATAGGCTGCTGTGGAATAATGAAAATGAATGCTTCTTGAAGCCGATGGTGATAAAAAATAAACACCAAGACAAGATAACAGACCCTGCTGAGAGGTACTCTAAAGTCAATAAATACACCGCTTCTGCTTTTTCTGCAAGAGCTAATATGTTCATAGTATTAGAAACATTATTATTCATAGGACAGCTCTAGACTAAATCTCTGTAAGCAACATCATCAGTTGTGAATAATGTATCTAAAGCTGTGTTTGAGATTTCATCCTTAAATTGTGATTTCCATTATAAAGTGGTACACTGTGGTTTGTAGAATAACATTTATAACATATCACAATGGCAGTCAATAAACAACGAAATATACAGAATGTTTTATTATAAAAACTACATAACAAGAATGCTGCATAAAAGAGAATTTACATTTTCATCATTTTAAAATATGGCAGTTCTGAGATTCTTACTACTGTAGGAAAGTTTCTAATGTGCAGATATTTAAAAAGGTATAAATCTGACAACACTTTTGTCATTAAAGCTTCAAACTTGAGATTTTGAGCATTACGTTCATTACTTGATAATTTGTAGTAGGCATTATTATTTCTGGCATACTACTAAATGTGCTGGAATAGTACATTCCATCTAGACTATTAAAGATAAGGGTGCTAAAAATTAAGACCATGAAATCCTTGACACACCCTGTGATTCAGAAAGGCTTAGCTCAATGCAAAATCCTTAGCTTGATTGGTTTCTCCATTGTACAAACTGTTTTTTTTTAAGAGATTGCTCTACCACTGAGGTCGTCCATCACAGAAGCCTCAGCAAAGTGTGCAGTCTTTTTGTTATGAACACCTTTATTGAATTAACACTTGTGACAGAGGGACATTTACACTGATACCAAAGTAATCAGTCTGTATTAACAAACATTAACAAACATTATACTTCACATATATTGCTATATGTCATATAACCTAAGCAAAACAACATAAATTATTCAGTTCCTGACCCTTTTTTAAGCAAAAAACATTTTTATTAAACCATCACTTATGATATAAGCAATCATACATTTATATAATTGAAAACAAACCACACCAATACAATCCTGGCTGCAAGCATTTTACATCACAAACAGTGCTGACACGCTCCCAGTTGCAAACATTATACATCACTTACAGTCTACCCAATAATTTTCAGTCAAACATTACGTATTGTTCCCACAATTCACATTTTTTCCTGTGTAGTTTAAAGTCTTGTGAGCAAAGCCAAATGTTAATTCAGTCATCTGCGGGAGTGGCTAAGGCTAAATAGCTATGTGCTCTGCTCTGCAAAGTTCTGGAGACTCCTGAGCTGCCTGACCAAGCAATTCAGACAATTCCTCGGCTGAGTAAAATTTTAAAAGTATCTTTGCTGAATAAAATGTTATTCTATTAGGAAAAGATGGGTCACCCATTCACTCTTATGATCAACAAAGACATGGGTGTAGTCTTGTGTTAATGCATATGTATGTGCGAATGTCTGTGTAAATGTATGCAGGGGCATGAATGAGACTGGATTAATGCATGTGCATGTGAGTGTTTGTCTGCTTTGTGGTCACTCTAAGGGGTTAGGAAGAAAATAATGAGTCTGGATATGTGTATGTGTGTGAGTGTGAGTGAGTGTGCATGCGTCTGTCCAAGTAATGCAGTCCATCACTTTGACAGTTACGTACATATGCAAGAAAAATGGTAGGGCCTAGAGACCACCCTTCCCCATTACTAAAGTAGGATGATGACACCATTCCTTGCACTTCATTATTGCCACTAGGAGAAAGAAAAGGACCACATGGCTTTTGCTTCCAGGGGAACCAATGTACAACCTGAAGGGTCAGAAGAAGCTGTGATGGTTACCACAGACTGGACAGGAAAAAAAAAACAAACAAACAAAGATTATAGTCAGACTCAAGTCCAGAAGAAAAGAACCAAGAACCACAAGTAGTGAAGGCAGAGGCTCAGGCATGGTTATCTCCAACCTTCACAACAATTTTTGTTGAAATTTTATAACCAATGAGTACTAAACTAAAGTTGAGTCATGTCAAAGTTTTGATCGCATGTTGATCACATGATGCATTAGGATTAGTTAAGGTTGGAGATAACCATGCCAAGCAGTTCTGAAGAAGTCTTTGTTAAAGACAAAAGAGCTTGACTGCATTTGGTCTGTTTTTGCTGTCAATAAATTGGATTTGTGGTTTGGACTTTGGTTTGTGTGGTTCCTGGGCCTCTACCTTCCCTAATTATAGTCAGAATCACTATATTATAGCATTTCATTATTATAAACTATAAAATAATGTGCATCTGAAACTTGTATAATGTAATGAATTCCTTCTTCTCTGATTTTCCTGCAGCTATTCCTGCAGTTAACCTAATAAAATAGTATTTGTATTAGTTTTCTATAAACAGAACATACTGTATTTTATGTTATCTGTTTCTCTCTCTCTCTCTGCTTGTATGAACTTGTATGCAGCAACTAGAATGCTCACAGAGATACCTTACTAAAAGGATGCAAGGCCTAAACAGCATGTTTTACATGGACCAACTCAAAGCCCTGTACTTGCTATCCTACAAAATGCTAAGAGTTGACCCATGTCTGACATACAAGGCATCCTACAACTCAATACTTATGAATTTACTGCCCATAAGCAAGTGAAAGGGCTTCAGAAATGCTTGGTCTAGGGATACAAACCTCCTCTGCAACATCATCAGAATTGTTTGGGGGCGAAAAGTATGTCTCACAGAAGATGTAGCTGCTCTGGAACAGACTACCCGTCCATGTGAAATAAAGTTAATTCCTGTCTATATTCAAACACAACTTAGCTCTATGGCTCGAAAACAGAAAATCTAACTCAGGACTGCCCCTGTACTGCTAATGGACAGAGGCAAATCCTAAATGCTTTATCCCATGCATGGCTCCCCTCAAATTATCTATGGTATGATCCTAGTTATTCTCATTAGGAGTAATATACAATGATCGACCATGTGAAGGGTAATGACAAATTATAACTAAATGGAATAGGTCATTTCGAGCACAAAAAGGGAAATTGGCTAGACTTAAAATGGCCTGCACAGACAGCTAGCCTGTTACTTACCCATGGATCTCTTTAAACAACACCTACATGCTGAAATGGACAGCCTTATATTTTGTTCATATCTTGATATTCTCAGAAGAAGTAATGTCCATGAATTACCCTATGTTCAACAACACAACAGTCAGGAAATTAGATTTGTACATGAGTTAGGATTTAGGCAATATAAACTGCAAGTCCACAATATCAACAGTCTGACAGACAATGGAGAGAAATAGCCAAACAGTGAAAAAGTGAAAAATATCACGAGAAAGAGAAGTAGCAAGACCTATGAGGAATGTTAGCTTGACATTTTGGAATATAGACCATTACATGGATCTTTATTTATTTATATTTGTCTGTCTGTCTGTGTGTATTTATTTATGTATTTCAGTTTGATAATTGGGTAAGCAAACTTGTTGACAGACCCTTTTTAGCTCTGACCTGTGCAGCATGGTTCAAGGCACAAACAGAAAATTATGCATTGAATAAAGAATACACAGAGTTATATATGGTACAGTAACAAACTAGAGAAATACATTTCTATGCTTTTTTATAGTCATAAATGCAAGTGATAATATTTGTCGGATGTGCAATTAAGGTGGTCATTTGTTAAAACTATATTTTTACAAGAAAAATTACAATTACAGTGTAACTTCCAATGACTAGCTGTTGTCATGGAAGCAAGAGAATTTGGTGTTCTTAAACATTTTTGTGGTTTGTTTCTTAATAATTGATGAAATGTCTGTTGCTGCCGCATTTTTCCAGGTAGCTGCTTCCAAACAGTGGGCTTTGCCTAGAAAGGTTTTAAAACAAGGTGTAATAACTAACTGTGTGTTTAGCTCAAGTATAATGAACAAAAGCTTGAAAGGAAATTATCTAATTCAGTGTTATTTATTCATTGAGACTGTGGTGGTGGTGCTGCGGTAGCGTCGTCGCCTCATTGTAAGACGTTGTCCCGTTTGGCTCTTGGCTAAAGCGTCTTCTGTATGGAGGCATACGTGAATGGGGCGTACTTTCGTTGAAGGTTGTGCGTCAGGGCTGGTAATGCGGTACGTAAAAATCCACTACCACTCATTAGCGGACCGGAGTTCCGCTGTGGCGACCCCTAACTGGGAAAAGCCAAAAGACACAATCAAAAAGTGTTATGTTGTTGTCCAGATAGATGAGCTGCTCAGGTGACTATTTTCAAACAAACCCTAGGTGTAAATATAACATTTCATTTTCTGGTACATTCAAGACAGAGTAAGGAATTTGCAGTTCAGTTTATTGTTTCTGCATAACAGTAAGGGGATGTACAATTAATAGATATGCATTTTAGACGTAAATTGCATGCTACCAATTCTGCAAAACAGTAATGCAATATACATTTCACTGGTTATAACTCAGTAGTAGTAGTATATTGTATGCAGAATTACTGAACATAATACTTACATTTACAACTTAACGTTTCTTTTTGGACAGAGTGTGGGATTAACACATCACAGATTTGACAGAGTGTAGGATTAGTTTGTTACAGAGTGGCTTGCTATAATTATTTTTGTGGCTTGCATGAAAGTTACTTTGCATAAATCTAAGGGATATGAGTGGTCCTCAGTAAAATGTGATATATGAAAACAAAAACATAAAAAAGGCAGACTACATTAAGACATGAGTGGCAAAAACGTTTCCTTTAAAAATAATGTCTTTTTATAATTTCTTATTATTGTTAATGAACTAGCTTACCCTTATCTTTTATCTATGAAGGAGGGACATTTATAAGACCCTTGCAGGTATTTAAGTAGCTGCTTGTGGATTTGCTTATACTGAGTGATTGCCTTGATATCTGTGGGTAGATGATTCCACTTGGCAGATACAATCATAAGTGGTTTATATAATTCTAGGCCTGTGTAAAGTATAGCTATTATTATCGTGTGCTTGCAGATTATAGGATGCAGTTTTAATTGATAATGTTTTTTGCGGGGGATAAGTACCACTGAAGTAATATTATGAATGTATGCTGAAGCAGTGACACCTTAAAGTCAATATGTAAGCTACTGTATTTCAGTACATATTTTGATGTTTGACAGTCAATACAAAGTAAATGAAATGCTGGAAAGAAATCAGTGGTGACATAAATATTAATAAGACAGAAACTGCAGTGAGCAACCAGATTCACAGACTGGAGATGGGATAAGAATGCAAAAGACAGTGAAAATGTTCATCCTCAAGCTAAACATGTTGTAAAGCTGCTTGTTGTTCATAGATAAGGTCTAAAACATATAGGAGGCTGCACAGACATTTGTGTAAGGTAAATAAATGGATATTATTTCTTCAAAGATGTTGCAAGAAAATAGAGACTGTGAGAACTATGACAGGTAAGAGTTGCAAAGAGAGAAAGGGAGAGAGAGAGTGAAAGTTCTAGATTTCTGTTTAAAGCAAAGCTGTAGTACAGCAAGAACTTTCTCCAAAGGAAGATCAGATGTTCAGAGTAAACAGTCCTATTAAATATTCTAGACTTGGGAAACCACGGAAGAATGTTGACAGACAGCTACAACTGTGATTCTAAAGAGTGAAACATTTGGATTTATTAAAATGTTTTGGAATATGTATGAAACATTTTAATAGACCACCCTTTGACGTCCTTTTTAACTGACCTTCAGTTAAACTCCTGTGCCTCTTCTCATTCAAAAGAACTAATTCATTTGGCAAACATTCCTGGACTTTCTCTAATCCATGCTTAGGGCTGGTGTGGAGTATAAGGCACCACATGACAGTGTCATATACACTGCCAAGGAGGTTTTTTGTTTATGACTTGGTTCTGACCCCCACATACACACTGCTTTCTCAGGGACAGGCATTTTATTAATATGCTGTCATATTGTTCCACATCTGCAATGACTCATCCAATGCCCTGCCTCCACAGCTCAGCCATGAGATGTGCCTGTGGACATGCTATCCCACCCAGAATGAGCATACACATCCTTCCTTACCAGGACCTCCGACACCTGAGCTGGTAATCAGTCCTAGGTCATCTATGCTATTGTTTAGGCTTCAACCCTCTATGTTATAGCAATGGTGCTGGAGTGTGCATTAAATAATTATTCTTGATGCACCTAATCCATGATATGCTTAGTATAAATCTGAGACTAATGCACAATGATCATTGTAATACAATGCATATGACTTCATGCATATAAGTATAGTTTGTAACTAAAACAGGATGCATTATATGTAGTATATCTTTAGAAGCTAAAGAGTTAGCTACAAGAACCTACATTTCATAATATACTTTAGTCTGATTAAACACCTCATGGAGGTGAGCCATAAGTATGCATCGTCTGTGATGTTTGCTAAAGATGCTGAAAGATATCGACAAGATACATCTGTTTGGAAAAAAATAATCATCACAGATTTGGGAGTAAATAAATTATATCACTTCTTCTTAACAGCTGAAGGCGGTGCCCCAATCAGAAGTGATATATACTAATGGGCCAGACTGTGTGCAGAAGGAGATGTGTCTATTATATTTGTGATATTTCATGAAAGAAATGACAGTATTATCCATGTTTCGGCTTTCAGATTTGATAATTTATTAGTATAATGTCACAATATACATATTCCAAATGTTACCTTTATATTTGCCTTTTTCAGAATGGCAAATACACAAATTCTACAATAATGTTCGAACAAGAGTTTGCACCATTCCAACCTGATGGCTCACATGTAAATTTCAACTATAAATTCTAAGAAAACCACAAACCACCAGGATGTAAAAATAAGTTGGTTTAATATTTTATAACGTCAAACTTAGTGCTTTTATCCCTTAGCAACAGGGACTTCTTCAAATTTAATAAAACACACCATTAAATTAAAATATAAAAAAAAATCACCAACTCCACCCACCATTTAAACCAATAATTTTCAAGCAACCATAGGGCTTTAATCTTCATTACTCAAATTAGATTAATTTAAGCTAAATTACATCTGGCATGTGTAACTATAATACAAAAAGACACAAAAACAGTGACTATATAAGATGTATATAAAATACATATATAAAATATATATATGTTATATGTGTATATATGCAGTTGTGAGCATGGTTAATAGCAATTATATACTCCAACAATTAAGTGCTCTTATCTTCAAGAAGCTGGCTAAAGAGATGTGCTTATTTAACTCATTGGGTTCCATTAAATTAGTTTTTAGTTGCCGTTCTGCTTATTTCATCTCAAGCCTAGTTTTTAAAGCCCCCCCCAATAATAATCTATACTGCCAATAATAAAAAAAAGTATGTCCTTCATTGTTTCTGGTGTGTCTCCAAAGAACATTCCTCTGATCTTGTTTTTCTATGCCCCTTAGATGTTAATATATCCTTTATTTTATGGATCTTTCTGTTTTCCCTTTATAAGATGAAGTACATCAATTACACAGGGCAACATATACTACCATTTTTGTTTCACAATCACAGCTTTTGGGACACTTGACTTTACCAAACCCAGATATGTGATAGCATTCACCTTCTATAATACAGGTGCACTGAGGACATCTCCCATACTTTGTCATCTCCTTGTGGTATATTACGTTCTGCAAATTTTCACCTTGTTCTAAGTATTTTTTTTATTCCAATGTCTTCTGAATATTACTGTTGGGTTCTTTACAAACTTCAAACTATTACTCAAAAGGTATTCCATACTGTTGAAGCATGGTTCTTAAAACGCTGCCTACTTCTTAATGCCAAAAAAACAAAACTCCTCCTTTTCAAACCCACTACCAGATCCCCCCCTTTGGACTTCTCTATCTCTTCTATTAACAACACTCTCATATCACCTGACTCTTCTACCAAACTGCTAGGTGTGACTATTGACAACAATCTTACCTTTGATTATCACATAAACAACACTATTAAAACTGTACATAGGAAACTGGGCTCCCTCTATAGAATTAAAACTTTCTTATCCCCAACAGCCAAAGCTACTTTGGCACACTCTCATCTCATTTCCACTCTTCTCTATGCCTCACCAATTTACACTAACCTGAAGAAAACTAATCTTTCTAAATTGACCACCACATACAATAGTATAGCAAGATTTGTTACCGGTAATCAATTCAGAACTCACCACTGCCTGAACCTACAACAACTTCACTGGCTTGAATTACAAAACATGTTGCTTCTCTCCCAACTTCCCATTATCCAAATAACTTTTTATCTGCCAAACAACACTCCTTCATTTTCGAATCTCTTCACCCCTTATTCGAACCTAAACTCACTTCGCTCCTCTAGCAAACTCCTAGTTACTGCGACCAAATCCAATAACCTTGCAGGTGACTCCCTCTTCTCTAACTCCATTGGTAAACACTGGAACTTATTGCCCACTGAACTGACTTCTATTTTATCTCCTGTCCTTTTTAAACAAAAACTTAGACTTTACCTTACAAAACACTGGCTATGTCCCTGCCTTAACCCAGACTGAAACAATGTATTCGATTATTCCCACTTCCCCTTTTTCTCTGTGACTTCTGCTACCTTCTATTTTACTTCCTCACTACTCTATCACTTACCCCTCCTCTATTCCTTCTTCTTCCTGTTTATATTACTCAGTTTACTGAGGGTTCATATAAATATCTAATCTACTTCCATATTGTCTTTAAATGTCCTTTTCTCTTTCTTATGATGTTTACTATGCTAAATAAGTTATGCTTGTGTTTTGCTTACAAGAACGATGAGTACATTATTGTACAAATGTTAATTCTGAATACAATAAGTTTGATTTTTTTATAATATTTTCCTGATACAATATATTTTTATGTTGCTCTTTATTGCATCTTATGTAATCAGTTACTATGTCTTTGTGGAGCTTTTCTCCCCGGGCCTCTGCTGAAAATGGAAATATATCCAGTTAGACTAGCCCGGTTAACAAATGTAAAATAAAAATAAAATAAATAAATTATTCATATCCACCCTTCCTATATCAAAATTCTTCCAGTTGTTTAATAGAATATGTCTTATGGCCTCTGCATCATTATTATAGGTGAAAATGCATCTTCTCTTAAATGTGCTTTCCATATACTTTTGTTGTTACTTCTTTAGGCCACTCAGTCTCTATAAGGGGTTTGTATATACCTTTTGTCCTTTTTCATATACTTCATTAAATACCCCTTATAGGAACTCATTGAGGTACCCCCTATTCATTAACATTAATCTCAATTTTTCACTTTCTTGTCAAAACAAATCCAAAGGGGAAATCATTCTTGGTAGTCTCACTAGCTATCCCTTAACTTGAGCTCTTTTTTGATATATTGGGTGGCAACTGCCAAAGTGGAGAAGTGTATTCTAATAAGAAGGTTTTCTATATACATTTGATATAAAACTGTTGTTCGTGTGATCAGTTATAATTTCCACATCTAACTAACAAACTTTTTTGTAGGATTTGTTTAGTGTAAATTTCAAAAATTCAGTACAGTTGTTTATACCTGGTTTCTGTATCTTTCCAAAAAGAATAATGTCATCTCACAACCGCCCATATAATTTCCAGACATCCACAAAACCAGAATTAAATATGAAACACTTCTCCCATCATGCTAAAACAATATTAGCAAAAATGAGTGTACAGGCTGCCTCCATTGCAACCCCAATTTTCTGTTTAAAGATGGTCCTTTCAAACTATATAAAATTATCTAACATTAATTCCATGAGGGAACACAGATGCTACTATTGTCCAACTTGTCTTTATATATCCAAAACTCATAGAACCAATCAACTCCACATTGATGTATCAATGAAAACAAGTCTACTCTATCTAGTGTTGCCATTATTAGTTGATCATTGTATAGACTACTATATATTTTAGTTAAAAAGTCACACGAGTCTTTAAAAATATGTTCTTCCTCATATAGTATGTCTTTTAATTTCAAATCAATATATTTGGCCATACCATAAGTTTTAGACCCCTTTGCATCAACAATAGGGCGTAAAGGGGGATCAAAAAATTCTTTATGTATTTTTGGTGTCCTGAGAATACTGGGAATGTGAGGATACTCTATTTTCAAAAAACAAGACTCTATCTCAGAAATTTGCCCTTGCATTACTAGATCAATATACCACATTTTCCCCAGAATTCAATAAGCTCTGTGAAGGCTTTGAGGAGAGCCTACACAGAGTGTTACTGTGGATATAATGTTGCCTATCTCATAGCATTGTACCATGGATATTATTGGTACAGTGCGCGTAAGCAAGGTTTCACAGCTTGCAGCAGTCTTGCTGGCCATGAAACCTCTTATGTGAATGCAGACAGTATTTCCATGCATAGTTACTGGCCTCTCATGTACCTTAGATTAGGTGTTAAACAGTTAATGTTGCACAAACTTCCACATTACTTCAAGATATATGTTTTCCACGGTTTACTATCATAAATTGGAAAGTAAAAATAAATAATGTCTTTATTTTCGAATTTATGCATCGAAAATGAACATTTTCGAATAATAGTAAACTCGAAAACAAGGGTGTATTGTCGAAAATGTCGCTTGCGACATTTACGGCGATACACAGCACGCCCACCCTTCCCATAATCACCTACCTACCTAACCGAACACACAGTTATGCAGGGGGGCTGTGCCCCCCTGCACCCCCCCAACTTAATATTCCAACTCCGAGATCGCACTACAGTGAGGAAAGGGATGCATTTCCCTAACCGCACTGTACCGCGATCCCCTCCCATGACCGAAAGTTAGAATTGCGAATGCACAGTTCATTCGCAATGCAAACCTTCGCTCATGTCACCTGCCGTAATATGAAGTATTCGAACATCTGATGTTCAAATACTTCATAGCCGTGCAAATGCACGTTGACATAATGATAGCAAACCGTTTTCCACATATTCCCCATTTGTGCCACATTATGAGAGCTACTGTTCCTCTTTTTGGAGATGGAAGATTGAGAGCTATGACACAGATAGCAGTGATTCTGCCCAAGGATAGTATGACAGCACGGCATTTGGTTTTCCTTTTATTTCATCTAATTCATTTTTTTTTTTTTTTTTTGCCACTGTTTGCAAGATGATCCGTGTCATGCAAACACTGGAAGAGGAGAACCATGCATCATGTTTGCACAATGGTAAGTATTGCACAGCATCTTCAAGCACTGTGCGCATACCCAGTAAGAGTATGATAACTGGAACTGACAGCAAAACATCAGGATAAAATGCGCAATTGGTGAAGAAACCTCATTTTAAATTGGGCGTGATCTCCGCTAATCATGTCTGTTGTTTCTGGTAAGGGAGCGTGCTTTCGAGAGCAGAGGTGGGATGTCCAGGAGTACAAAGCCTTTGTTGGACTCCTAGTTCAGCATCATGGGTCCTGGTTACTGCAGAGGGACAATTCAGGCTCAAAATACATATCTGAAGCATAGAAAAGTGTTGCCAGGGCTTTGACCAGTGTTACAGGTATGAACAATGTCAACACCATTTTAATGACCTCAGGAGGAGGAAAATGGATACCCTTGACCATTGGATCAGGGAATTTAGGACAAGGGGCACCCCACAGTTGTGTAAGGATCAATTACAGTGACTACTTGTAAGAGTTAAAAGCTAAATAAAGTCAAGACAGGCATTCATAATGGTATCAGTTCTATTCTGGTTTTTCCACAGTTGCCACAGAGAGTGCACTTAACAGATGGACCCATTCCACAAGATTGGCAAGGATAATCATGTGGTATGTATGCATCAGAACAGTACTGTTACAGTAGCATTAAAATGTAAAGACAGCTTATTTCATATTTAATACAGTTGTATCAAATTGAGCATGCCTATCACAAATGTAAAAGAAAGTATGCATGCCTTAGTCTGTAGCACAAAGCAAAAGTTCCATATTCTCAAAAAACAGTGAACATGCATCTCTCAGCTGTAAAAGGAAACTATGCATGCATTAGTCTGAGGGACAAAATAACAGTACAGTATTAGAGAGTAGTCGGAGGTTGTGGTTTCAAAAAACACACTTCCCGAATATACAATACTGTTAGGTTTTCATCATTATTGCAATGTAACTTCAGAACTCTATACCAGTGAAACAAATAGCCTGCTGTAAGCTGTAAACTGCAATCGGTATAATGTGAACACGTGTGCAATATATGCATCTGTGCAATATATGCATACATCAAGGATTGCTTGCTGCAATCCGTTCTATTGTATGCCTCTGTTCTGAACTGTGTAGTCTTACAAGTAATAAATAAATCTGTTAGAAATTTATAGTCTTAAAATTAAAGGTGATAGAATAGAGTCAAATAATTGTAGCAATGTTTTGTATGTCACACATGAAGTTACATATGTTATCCCTCTTTTTTTCTTTCACCCCAACACTTATCTTCTCTTTTTTATATGTTTTCTTTTTATTTTCCCCACAGCACAGTAGGGTAGGCCTATACCACAGCACCCTCATGCTCCCATGGCCCCACTCCATTGGCTACAGCACCAATGCCCAGCCCATCTGGGAAACAACCTGGCACCCCTGCACAACTGAGTCATCAGGTAGTTCTGCCCTGGAGGATAGGCCAATGGTTCCCAATGGGATCAGTGGTGGAGGTGGAAAATTCATCACCAACTTCCAGGCTTGGTGCATAGGATTGTGCACCACTCTGTTGGTGCATGTCTATGCCTCATTGAACACCTGCCATCCATCCTCATACAACATACCAGGAGGTGATGCAGATGCAGCCAATGACACAGTGAGGTAACAGTGATGACAGTCCAGTGGGTGTGAACTTAGTTCTCACTGTCACCCAGCTTGATGTCCATGGGTCCTTGATGTCCCCACCCTCACCCTAACCCTAAGGTGTTCACCCACATCCTGTGTCCTTTACCATCCCTGCGTCTTGCCTTGTATGTCCTGTCTGTCTGGGATTGCTTCCTCATTGACCCAAACTACCTGACCTACAGGTCTCTCTCTTACAAAAAAAAAAAAAAAAAAAATGGACACCTGTCTCACAAAAAAAAAAAAAAAAAAAAAATCATCCCATACATAGCTCTGCATTTCGCAAACATGTCTTCTTGACACATTTGATTTGGTCCAATTGGCTATACAACATAATTGTGTTGTGGTCACCCCTCTCTCTGGAGGTGACAGTGCAAATTCAGCTAATATTCTGTATATATGATCATTGTTTATTGCTGAATTAATGGATAGCTATGGTTCTTTCCTACATCCATCCTGTACATTCCTGCCCTGCTTTCACTTAGCTTGCTAACCATTTCACCACTTTCCTATCTTCACCATTTCTTTTCATTAAAGAATTATTGCACAATCAAGTGCGTCAAGAAGACACATTTGTGAAATGGAGAGCTATGTATGAGATGACTTTTTTTGAGAGTGAGAAGGAATGTTTGAGAAGGGACGTGGGTATGTCTGGGTCAGGTAGGTAGGGTAGGTGAGGAAGCAATCACAGACAGACAGAACATACAAGACAAGACACAGGGATGGTGAAGGACACAAGGGGTGGGTGAATATCATGGTTTTGGTGAGGGTGGGGACATCACAAACCCATGGACATCAAGTTGGGTAACAGTGAGAACTGAGTCATTACCAACTGGACTGTCATCACTGTCAACTCACTGCATGGATGGCTGCAGTGTCTGACATCTGCATATCCTTCTCGGGTTATTTAGTGCGATGATGGAGAGCAGTCTCTCTATCTGGCATAGGTGTGCACCAACTGTGTGGTGCACAATCCTTCACACCAACACTGGCAGTCCATTGTGGGTGATAAAATCACCACCTCTACAACAGCTCCCAGAGGGAACCACTGGCCTATCCTGTGGGACAAAACTACCTGAGGGGCCAGATAGCGCAGGAGCAGCAGAGGGAGTGGTGCCAGGTTGCATCCCAGACTTGCTGGGTATATGTGCCATAGCCAGTGGAATGAAGGCAGGAGGATCATCTGGGGCAGGCCTACCCTGCTGTGTGGTGAGGAAAAAAGAGTGAAAAATAAGGGTTGGTGTGAGGAAAAAAAAAGGGAAAACATTAACAACTTCATATTTGACATACAATGCATTGATACAATTATTTGACTCTATTCTGTTACCTTTACTGTTAAGACTACCAACTACTAACAAATAACGTTTTACTTTTAAGACTAACTAGCTCATAACTGATGTACACTGTACCAGAGAGTGCAGCAATCAATGCTTGATATGTGCATATATTGCACATATGCATGTTCCAGTTATACAGATTGCAATTTACAGCAGGCCATTTGTGTCACTACTATAAGGGTTTGAATGTACCATACAATACTGATGAAAAATTCATATTCTGTAGCTGGGAAGTGTGCTATGTGCACCCACAATCTTTGACTACTAGCAGTGACTCAGTAGCTCAGTCAAATACTGTACTGTTGGTTTGGCCTACAGACTAATGCATGCATACTTGCTGCTACAGTTGAGATATGCATGCTGACTTTGATACACCTGTATAAGATACTGACCCAAAAAATATCTTAAACCTTTAATACTACAGTAACAGTACTGTTCTGCTGCATACATACACCATGCTTTCTCCTCCATGCCAGTCTAGCTGCATGGGTTCACACATTCAGTTCTCAGTCTGTGTTGACTGTGGAAAAAACAGAACAAAACAGAATACCATGAAGAATACCAGTCCTGACTATATTCAGCTTTTAACTCCTACAATTAGTCTATGTAATTGATACTTACACATCTGTGGGATGCCCAAAGTCATACATTCCTTGATCTAATGTTCAAGGTTATCGCTCTTCCTCCTCCAGAGGTCACTGTAGTGATATTTACATTGCTCATCAGTGCATTGGACACCTGTGGCACTGGTCAAACCCTGGGCAACACTATTCCATTACTCTGACTTATAATTTGAGCCACAATAATCCCTCTGCAATAACCTGGGCTCATGTTCATTCACTAGGTGTCCAACAAACACTTTGGACTCCTGGACACCTCATCTTTATGCATGGAATCTCAATCCTTCTCCACGAATGCCTACCATGCCAGTGTAGAATGATACTCCCCCACCAATTGCAGGTATCACTCTTTATTGGGAGTACGCACTTTTTTCTTTTGCAACATTTAAAACTGTTGTGCATCACTTACCATCTTGCAAACTGAGTCCTCGAAGGTGCACACTGCTGGACAATGTGTTTAGTATTAATAAAATGCATCTGAGTTCTATTTGTGGCTGTCTGAGTCTTGTCTGCTACATAGGTGGTCCATTTGTCCAGTCTGTGCACTGTCACTCTTTGAGCAAACCAGTTGAGCACAGACAAATCCATTTGTGCTAAGTGGCACATCATGCAAACACTGGACCAAAACAATTTAATTAAAAAAAGGGAGAAATACTTTAAATGAGGAAAGTCAATCTATGACATACACAGTAGAAAATGTTAGTACACATGAGATATGTCTACATAGGTCTGCATCTCAACTCTCACTCCAATGTACCTTCAGAAAATTCGATGGGTGCCTTATCCCTCTTTGCCACACAAACAGCTTTGCAGCAAAGAACTGAAGTAATTCCTGACACAATCAAGTGCAACTGAATGTACACTGATATCAAGGTGTAAACTGTTATTTGTACATTTATTATATTTAGTATACTTTGATGTAGTGCAATTAATGATGACACAACCTGTTATGATTACTGGCTCCCACATCCTGCGCGTGTGGTACAGCAGTGCCCTGGGAGCTGTCTGTGTCCCTTAGGTTTGGTAAAAACTGCTTACTGGGGGTCAGTGGTTGTACCCTAGGAGGGCCTCCACCTGTAAACAAGAGGTCATTGCCTACTGCAGCTGCTCACCGTCTTGCAGGGGTGATCATATAAGTAGCCCTATGGCTTACCTGTTCATAGCTTCATCTGTGGCCACCCATGGAGTTGAGCTCTGCCACAATTTGCTGCCATATTTGCAGACAAAGGGCCATCTCTCATCTTCCCCTGTAAAGTAGGAAGACACCATGCTGGTGTAAACCATCAATGATAAGTTGTTTTTCTGCATCTGTAAATGTTTTTTACCATAAACTGAAGTGTCTCCCTGCCATTATTGTAGGTGTTCTAAAAGAAAACAAAAGTATAATACACATAAGTTTCACATAACTACAAAATAAGTGTCTAAAGGTGCAACATAAAAAGTAGCCAGCCACTATTACCCACTGGAGAAATATTAAACAGTTTATAGATGTGCTATACTAACAACAGGCAGGATGCAAAACAAGGAGAGTAAGAAAAGCAACATATCCTTGTTAGTGCCATAAGAGTAACTCACCTTAGCCCCCACCCCCACAAAACAGGCAAATGACCCCTTTTGGCTAACATAACATCTTTAAAATGCTAAATGTGATGTCAAAGGACTTGTCTCTGAAACATATGTACATATTTCTCACACAGTATTCCATTCCATGTATTTAGATGCCTTGCCAATCATGTGTAACTCTGAAATTGCTTGACAAACATGGTCATGCCATCAGTACACTTCTGAGTAATGCATACAGATAACATTGTAAACACTTATCCTTCACATTATTGGTAAATACATTCCAGCATATGCAGTATGTAGGTGACAAAATGGAAACATACCTTCTAAGATACAGTACTCTTCTGTACAGATATCCTGTAGTAAAAGTTTGCAATCACTGTTATAAACATGCTAAACTCACCTCAACATCATTTTTCCTAGCTATAGGGTGGTCTTTTTATATGGTGTAGATTAATAATGGATTGCAGCTGTGGATCATTACTGTTTGGGAGAAGGTATTCACAACAGCACTGCAGACTGCCTTGCTTCCACTGGGTGGGCCAGCTTAGATCTAGAAAGTGTCTCTGGAGAACCCACAGGCCTTTCTTATCAACATAACACAGACGCTACAAAACATACCATGATGTTTGTGGATACATTAAAAGCCATGTCACTGTAACCTTTCTGGTATAGGATGATGTTATGTCTGCTTGGCCTCTAGACCACGGTGTAACCATGCCCTGGTGGGATTACTGCATATCTATAACTAAAAATAGCTGATGACATCAGCAGAGTCTGTTAAGGCCAGACTAAGTTTCCCACTTGCTGATATAAAATGTTCTCTGTAATGTCAAGCAACAACTCACACACAAACACAGACACACCCAGTTGACTGCAGTGAGAACAGAACCACTACCTAAGCACAAAGACTACAGAACATAGTACTAAACACAAGTGCCACAGATCAAGTCTGACGTAGACTGTGTCAGGCAGCTGTTGAGCACAAGAGGAGAGTGTCCCAAATGCTGGTATAAAATGCTCGATGTAATGTCAAGTAACAGCTCATAAATACACACCGAGTTGATGCAGTGAGAATAGAACCCCTACTTAACTAAGTACACAAACTACAGAACACAGTACTTAATGAAAATGCCACAGCACACGTCTGAACTGTAAAGGAGTCCAGGTGAACTTATAGTAGAAGGAATTGGCAGGCCATGTGGGGGACAAGAGTTTGGGGGGCCTTTTATTTATTTATTTATTTATTTGCATTTGTTGAACATGAGAGTCCACTGGGTCATAGTGACCCATTTTTAGTGGAGGCCCGGGGAGAAAATCTCCACAAGAAGATACATTAATAGTGAAAGAGAGGTTACATAATAGACAAAATTCAGAGTCAGAAACATTAAAGTAACATTATAGTAAGCCATAGGCTTTCATGTGTACCATTCATTGCAAAAGAAAATGAAGAATAATAAGAGAGGTTACATATTTACAAATGTATTCAGTATAAAAAACATTATAGTAAGCTATAGGCTTTCATGTGTAACATTCATTGCAAAAGAAAGGGAGGTTAACTAGTGAATAGGTAATCAATATATACACATTGAAAGCAATTCTAGCAAAGAAAATACACATTAGGTATTAATGTATATTTCGAGTATTCTGGGGAAAAAAAACTTTTTTGGAACATTCCCGGAGAGGGTATAGGATCTTATGAGTTGGGGGGTGCTTAGGTAGGAGAATGAGAATGGCATATCCATTTGGAGGGCAGGTGTGAGAGCAGGTGGGTTTTTGCGTTGTTGTAGTTAGACGTTACATAGTGGAGAGAGGAGCGAGTTCAATAGTTTAGCTATGGTGCAGGCTAGTAGTAGCTGGCTAGGGGGATGAGAGGGTTTGTGCACTTGTAGGAGATTCTGGCTCTCGGATCTTAGGGAGAGGGAGGGTGTGTAGGGTATTAGGGCTGTGGCCAGGGATGGACAGTCTGCTGATTTGAAGATGAGCTTGTGGGTTGTGGTAAATTTCAGATATGTGAGGTAGTTGGGGAGTTCTAGCCATTTGAGGGTGTGTAGAGATTGGCAGTGATGAGATGAAGTTTTGGTGTTTGTTGCAAATTTGTTAATTTTGTGGTAGCAGGATTTGAGTTTGGAACATAGGCCTAGTTGGAGGTTGGTAAATAGGGGAGCACCATACATGAGAAAAAGAAGGAGGAAGGTACTTGCAAGTGTTTGACGGGTGGAGGGGCTGAGGTAATGGTTGTGTCCATAGAGGAGACCAATTTTTTGATGGATTTTCTTAATAGCTGAGTATATGTGGGAGTCAGACTTTAGGTTTTCATCAGTAATGATGCCTAGCAGTTTGGTAGTGGGAACTATTTCCAATGGGGTTTTATTTTGGTTTGTAATGCAGAATGGATTCTGTCAAAAGTGGAGTTTCTAGTGGGGGTAAAAATCATTAGTTTTGTTTTGCTAGCGTTTAGGGCAAGGTGATAGGATTTCATCCAGGATTCTGTTTTGGAAAAGGCAAGTTGGGTTTTTAGTAGCAGTTCAGAGGGGGAGGAAACTGAGCAGATGATGGTTGAGTCATCTGCATACTGGATAACAGAGGCTTCAGGGATGGAGAGGTAGAAGTTGTTGATAAATATGTTAAAGAGTAGAGGACCTAGCACTGAACCTTGAAGAATGCCAGTGGGTGTTGGTAGGAAAGGAGAGGGAGATTCTTTCCATTGGACAGCTTGTTGGTGATTTGATAGGTAGCTGGTGTACCAGGCTAGGGTGGATGGAGAGAGATGTAAGGATGAGAGCTGGGATAGGAGTAAGGTGTGAGAGATGGTATCAAATGCCTTTGAGAGGTCTAAAAATAGTGATGATATAACCTTGTCGTGTGCTAGGTTAATGGTCTCTAGAAAGGAAAGGAGGGCAGTCATGGTACTGTAGCCAGGGAGAAAATCATGTTGGGTATGGGAGAGGAGTTTGTTCAGGGTTAGATATTGCATGATTTGTGCATGGATTTTTTTTCTAGTATTTTTGAGAGAGGGGACAGTATGGCTATGAGTCTAAAATTGGTTGTATCGGTTTTTATTGCCTTTGTGTAGTGGGATGATATATGCATGGCGCCTGTATGAAAAGGATGTGTAGACATGAGCGACTATCAAAAAACTGGCTATCCATGCCACTGGAGATGTAACTAGGATATCATGTCTACTTTGCTGACTAGACACACACACACACACACACACACACACACACACACACACACACACACACAAATGCACACAGTTGACTACAGTGAGAACTGAACCCCTACATATCTAAATGCACAGACTACAGAACTTAACGTAAGCACCATGACATAAGTCTGATTTATACAAGAGTGCAGGTGCACTTATAGTCAATGGCATCAGCAGGCCATGTGGCACACAAAAGCTTAGCTTCATAGCATTATATAAGGTTAGTAGCCTAAGTAAGCTGAGGTGGTGCAGTGGTAGCGTTGTTGCCTCACAGCAAGAGGTTCTCCCATTCGATTCTTGGCTGGAGTGCCTTCTATGTGGAATCTGCATGTCCTCCCTGTGGTCGAGTGACATTCAAAAGACATGTGTGAATGGGCGCACCTTTGTTGAAGGTTGGGCATTGGGCTGGCACTTTGGCACCTTAAAAATCTACTACCAATCATTAGCAGACAGGAGTTCCGCTGTGGCAACCCCTAACTGGGAAAAGCTGAAAGAAGAACAACAACAAGTAGCCTAACAGAAGGAATAGCACTAGGCTGATTATAAGCCTAGCTTATTGGGCATAGTTGAATGTTTGAATTTAACAGACTGAGGTTGTGGCACCACCAACTGTCCCTTTCCATAATGGAGCACACAATATTATATATTATACTTTATAGTGTGGTGGATATATGTGTGGAAAAAAGTACTGAGACACAGTGTCGGTGGTGTGGGTTGGGGCAACACATGATTGTATTATAAATATATGATGAATAGTTAGATTGGGCCCTTGGTTTGTAATGTTTCCACATATAGTTTTATGTCAGACAAAGGAAATGGAGAATAAACACCACTAATGAAGCATATAGTCTCATAGTGTAGTGAGCAGCTGGTTTGTGGGATGGTGAACAAACTGTACAGTTATGCAAGATACATCTGTTTACACATAAGTAAGCATTCTGCAAAGGCAAGCCACATTGCAGACATCTGATAGTTCCATCTGTACTCCAGGCCTGATTTTTGCAGTGCCCAAGAGCATTAATTTAATATATCTGGTTTATATTTGTGGGTGTCTGCTTCCTAGAAGGTCTAGTTGTCCTGTTTCCACAGTGCAGTGCTTTGCACAAATCAAATGAACACAGCCAAATCTGTAATGTATTTGTTGTCCAGTAAAAGTAATAGGAATATGGAATTGAAAAAAAAGGAGAAATATATGAAATATGGAAAACCAATGTATGGCATACACAGTAGAATATGATAGGACACGAGATATTTCTACATAGCTTTGGATTTGAACTCTCACACTATTTCATCTTCAGAAAACAGGGTAGATGCATTATTATAGGTGTTAGCTATTAACCAACACTCCTGCTTTATCTGATAGCCTGAGGTGCATTTTCTATGCAGTACTTCTATTACAGAGACTTACACTGCTATGAATCCATGCAGGGCTGATATAGCAGAGTTAATTTCCAGTCTGTGTTAGAATCTATAACCATCTGATATACAAACTGATAAATATACTTTTTTGCACTTGCTTTGTACTGTACAGCATTTATATATTTGTTTTGTTTGTTCTGCACTGTTTGTTTTTTCCTGATTTCCCACCCAAGTGTTGTTGTACTCTTAAACTTTGTGGCTTTGGAATTGTGCACCCCTGCTGTTAATTTGATTTTAGACACTCCTCCCAGTCCCATTTCATTTGCTCACTCAATTGAGTGCAGTGAGATCATTTGGGTAGGACTACACCCTTGCTTCTTTGACTTTGGACACCCCTCCCTGTCCTATCTCATCAACTCTGTGTACTGAGCACAGAGAGAGCATTTGGGAAGGCCTACCCTCTTATTTCCTTAATCGTGTACTATCTTCTGTTTCCTCTCTCTCCACTTAAAAATACATTAAAACATTTACACATTATTCAGAAGCTTTTCCTGTAATTGTGTTCTTCCTACTTCATACATACAGTCTTTTTCCTAATATTACTTTTGTTTTTTTCATGTGTTTAACAGTATGTTCTGGTTGTTTGGTTAACAGTATTATGATCGGACAATCTGTCTTGTTGGGATCTGACATGGTGTGACATGGTGTGTTAAACACACTCTGATTTTGCCACACTACAGATTTCTTGGGACTAAGCGACCTATGTGATGGGACTGCAAACCTCATTTTCTTGTATCAGTGGCTTATATGAAGGGACCAATGTTATCTACACGAGTCAGTGAACACTGATACCATTTTCATCCATTCACATTTGTGTTTCAAGGAAGAAGTGGTTATATCAGCTTCTGGGATCCGTTTTTATACCATAATATTGTGGAACTATTTACATGATTATTTCACGCTAATTGTTTGCAGTTGAAATGTCTCATACGTTCAGGATTATTTGAATTGTTGCTACTTGTTTGATATTTCATATTTAATAGTCATTTCATCTCATATATTTGCATCAAACTTTTTAGCTATGATATATTATTTATTAATTTTTGTCACTAATACCAATCAACCTTGGTAAGGATTGTAGATTCTTACCGATTTTAGGAATTGGTGGTCTAATTTTTCACAGTTAAAATACATTACATGGGTTGACAAATGTATGTTTTAAGTTCACACAGGGTTAGATAGGGTTTATGCTTCTCTCATAGTCATTTGGTTATCCAATACACATTATATTGGGATTTTATATAATTCTCTATATTTTTGAATTTTTCTTGGTGCAGGATTTACAGATCAGCCAGCGTGGTTTACACTGACCATAAGAGATTGGTCTTTACATTTCATATACTGTTTTGTTGACTGTATCTTTTTTCCTCAGTCTATTTTGAGTGAACTAGCTGTTGTACCGACCCATTGTTCAGTCATTTTCCTGTTTCAGCACTATGATCTGCCATATTGGCCTTAGCCATGTTAGTATTCAAATTAACATTTGCTAGTGCATGGATTATCTCATGTATATAGATTAGGGGCACAGCTGTAACTTAATTAATAATCTTTATAGGCCTTTTCTCTTTTGAGCTGTTATTGTCCCCTCAGTACTTTTACCAAACAGCTGACATAGTTTTGTACTATTATTGTCATCAGCTATTGTGGACCATGGATCTTTCCAGTTTGGTGACAGGATTATCTGCAGATAGGGAGGACCTTAGAGCTTTTGGCTTGGGTTCTCTTCCACAGGAAAACTCCAGTACTATGGATCAATCGGATTCAGAATCCATTTGTGCACTAGCATTTGAACAATTACATACACATCTCAGATCACTTAGATCAAACATTTGGCACTCTAAATTGTTTAAGGCCTATATGGCTAAGGGGATTACCCCTAGAGGCTTGAGAATATGTATTCAACCCCATGTTGGGGTTGCTGACCAGGAACTCACTGAACAATGGTCTTCAATACAACAACAGGCAACTATGTCTTTGCGGATGCTTTATCCAAGTTTTATGACAGAGTTATTGACTCGGAAATAGAATCTCTTTGAGGGTGAAACCTTTTCCAATAAACAACTCAATAAAATAGCGACAGATCTTAATATTTTAGAGAATCAACTACGCACCAGGAAACTTAAAAAATTTCAGAGGGATCAGGGTGACTATAAGAGTGCTAATCCCATTGCAAGTTACATCAAACAGGTTAGATTTACACCTAACTCCACAAGGACTCCCAAAAGAAAAAGACCTCGCTCTATCCTTAAAAAATTGAGCCTAGCATCTGGCTCTTCAACTGAGGATATTTCATCATGTACTGATAATGAACTACAGTCAGTATCAGGATCACCTTCCCCCAAAAGGATACCAGGCCCAATCCCTTTAGGCCCAGATATCACCGGGGGGGTAGGAAACACAGGAAGCATAACCAATATACAAGGTCTGTTGAAAATGGTCATGCAGAAATAAATGCCAATGTCAACAACAATGTTTTAAACCTGTCGTATTTTGTTTTATCACCCATTCAATTGTTGGTTTTGAATAAAGGACTTTCTTTTGTACCTGGCTTCATGATTTCTGAGGATATATTGGCTCAGGATGTGGTATCATTTTGTAGAAATCTCAATCTCAAATTGTTTTTTGGTGACATTGGAAACTATAGTGGTGACAGATTTATATATCATAAATCTTCATTTAATCCACCTATGCATCCATTGGTACATCAGTTTCAAAATAGTATTCTCGAAGATCTTCATTTTTCTAGATCTGATGTACATTTCAAATCCAACAATATTTCCTTGGCTGAAAGGGAAGCTATTTTGGAACTACAGAATAATAAAAATATTGTTATTATTTCTGCTGACAAAGGTGGGGCTGTTGTTATTTTAAACTGGTGTAATTATGACAAAGAAGCCAATAGACAACTGTCGGATCAGAGATACTACTCTCCTATGGCTATTAATCCAACTTTCAGGTTCCAAAAACAAATTGAGGACTTCATACTTTGGGCTAGGGATGAATTTATCATTACCAATGACACTGTACAACAGCTTATGGTTCAGGATCCAGCAACCCAATATATTTATTTTCTACCCAACGTTCACAAGGACCCCATTAATCCCCCTGGTAGACCTATTGTTATAGGTAGAGGGTATATCACGGAACCTCTGTCATTATTTCTCACCAAACATCTCAAGCCTTTACTTAGTTTGATACGTTCAAGATTACATGACACCACCAATTTTTTACAGATTATTTCAGATAGTCAGTTGGAGCAAGATTGGTTGATGTGTACTCTTGATGTTAGTTCTTTATATACCAACATTCCACATCAGGCTGGTTTGGAAGCTCTGTCCTTTTGGTTGGATAAAGCGGGTTTATACCAACCGACTTTCAATTCTTTTTTGGTTGAATTAGCCAAATGTGTCCTTACAAGTAACGTCTTCTTTTATCAGAATAATTGTTATTGGCAAATGAAGGGTACCACCATGGGAGCTTCGTTCGCCCCTATTTATGCGGACTTATTTATGGCTTTTGTAGAACAACAAATTATTTAAAATTGCCATAACAATTCTTTTTTGGAATATATTGACATCTGGAGACATTACTTGGACGATTGTTGGATGGTATGGAAAGGTGATATACATGGCTTACATGAGTTCATATCTTACCTGAACAATAACATCTGGGGTCTACAATTTACTGTTCATTATGATAGGAACATTATTACTTTTTTAGATGTTTCCATCACTAGATTACCTGATCATCCATTAGGTACAGAAGTATTCAGGCAGCATCCTGAGTACAACACCATCCTTCATGCCTCGAGTTTCCACCCACCACATGTTGTACGCAATATCCCTAAATCACAATTTATTCGGATAAAACGTATCTGTTCTCATGATTCTTCATTTCAATCACAGCGGAAGTATCTTACTGACAGATTTAGATCCAGGGGTTATGGCATGGGTTATGTTTCAAGTGCCAGTAATCTGGTCAATTCCTTAGATAGGCAAAATTTACTGGACTATAAGGAAAATACCAAAACAAATTCTGTACCCCTTAGGTTTACTACTACCTATGCTAGGAATTTTGATCAATTAATACAGAGTGTACATAGGCATTGGAACATTTTCAATGTGACCATGAAGTAGCAAACATAATACCTGACAGATGCCTATTTTCATTTCAGAAAGGGAAAAACCTTGGTTCTTTTTTTAACCACTACAAACATGGTACTATGGATGGACATCCACAATTTTTGCAGACCACACTGACAGGTGACCCACTGATAGGTTGTTTCCCATGTGGCCACTGTACCAACTTTGACAAGGTGAACAAATCCAAGCAGTTTTCCAGCAGAAATTGCTCATTGGTTTATGATCTCAATTTTTTTGCTAACTGTAGTAGTGACTGGGTGGTGTATTTGGCCACATGTCAGTGTGGTTCATTCTATGTTGGTCAAACCTCCAGACCATTTAGAATTAAAATTTCCGAGCACATCAACAATATTAAAAAGGTTGTTTCCCATGTGGCCACTGTACCAACTGTGACAAGGTGAACAAATCCAAGCAATTTTCCAGCAGAAATTGCTCATTGGTTTATGATCTCAATTTTTTTGCTAACTGTAGTAGTGACTGGGTGGTGTATTTGGCCACATGTCAGTGTGGTTCATTCTATGTTGGTCAAACCTCCAGACCATTTAGAATTAGAATTTCTGAGCACATCAGCAATATTAAAAACAAAAGGTTTAATAACGCACTCTACAAACATCATTTGGTTCCTAAATCTGCCAACTTTACTTTTATGATTATTGACATTATACAAGGTAACATATCTAATAAGACAGGGTGGCATTCTATTTTAAATACCAAAGAGAAAAAATGGATTGTGAAACTGGGTGGATTATTTCCACCTGGTTTGAATGAATATTTTTGACACAACCAATGAGATTGTAGATGGGTTTATTTAAGGTTCAACAATTGATGTTCTCTTTTTTACACTGATGAAGGCTGTGATTTGATCTGGCCAAAACCGGTCTGTGTCTTTTGTTGTTTTCTATGTTTTTTTACCATTAAAGTGTTTCAGGTCACTTTATGCTGGCTCTTTTCATTTCTGCCTTCCTACTTTATTACCTTATTTGTGCTATGTGCTCTTAAGTGTTCAATGGTTTTTATTCTGCTGCATTCATTAATGCTTGTTAGTAGCCTGATTAAATTTATCTGTTATTCTAGCATCTTAGTTTTGGTTTTAGCACTTGTGCTTCAGGCCACTTACTTTACATTTAACAAGGTTATTTTGGTCTACATTCTTGTATACAAACCCTTATCAAAACCCTCTCTCCATAGGTCCACCCAAGCATTCAGAACACTATGTCTGGACAATTACCAACAGTTTCTCCTGCCAGCCTGGTCGACATGGGCATACATAGACAGTGTAGAAACTGCCTCATGTTTACTGACAGCCCACTTCTCCTAGCACATAATTCTTCTGCTTGCGAGAAATGCATGTACATCAGTAACCTGGAGTCCATAGTCTCTTGTGCCACAGTCAGCATTCCTGACAAAGAGGAGATTGCCAGCACAAACACACCACACACATCACATAGCCAAGTGCAACACACACACACACCTATGCAGACATCTGCAATAAAAACTTACCTAAACGGCAGAGACCCTCAAATCACAGTCAGAAACACTCCACACACAACACCAAACACATCACACACAGCAGGCAACACACCAGTTTCTCACAAACACAGTCCATAAGGCAAAACACTAAACCATCACAGCCCACTAGACATAACAATAAACCAAACATGAAGAAAAGAACTGCCAATGGAATGGAAACTGTGTGCTTCAAATTTTAATGACAAATACAAAAACAAAAACTCTAAGAGTTTCAAATAAACCAAACATACTAGTCATTGCTGACTCAATTGTGAGACACACCAATGTCTCCCTCACTAGGCTCAACAGTTGTCTGTCTGGTGCCAGAATCTGCCAACTCACGTATGCACTTAAGTCTCTCCACAACAAGTACAAGTACAACTCTGTCATTGTCCATGTTAGTGTGAATGACTTGAGATGTACCTACCTGGACTATGTGAAGACAGTCATGATTGAGTATGTGTCCCAGGCAGGTATGACCCCAGCCCTATGCAGTATCTTACCTTCACCAAGAATGATACCACAATACCAACAAAAAAATAATTGACTTCAACAACTGGCTTAGTTTCTGTTGTCATTCCAAGGGGATCCAGTATATGTCTGCCTGGGATGACATGGTTGATAGGCCTCGATGCTTTGCTAGAGATGGCCTCCAAATGTTACCACTGGGTTTCCGGATCCTGGCCAAGGCTATCGCCTCCAGCATTGTACCTTTTTTAGGCAATTTCCCAAAGACAGATCTTTCAACATAAAAGATCTGTTAAAAACCAAACTGAAGGTCATGCTGCATAACATTGAAGCCTAAACCTGAAAATGCATCACTGTAGGCTCTCCTCACACTGGAGGATGCCAATGTCTGTCTGGTCACTGATGCTTGGTTCAAGGCTGCGGATAGCACCCCTGCCTTACCAGACTATACCTCATTCCACACATTCTGACCCAAAAATGAGGCTGGGAAGACTAAGAGTGGTGAGGGTCTCCATCTTCATTGAGGACAGGCACACCTCCAGACTGGTTTGCAGCATGATGCACTGGAACTACTCCAGGTGCAACTGAGAGTTGGCAGGGCACCCATCCGAGTTATAGCCAACTCTAGACCCCCCCTCATTGACTCAGGACACCCACTCCTCTTACCTGGATCTACTTGACTTTATCAAGGTACCTCCAAACACCCTGATCCTTGGTGACTTCAACTACCTCACCATAGACTGGATGAACTATTCTTGCATTAATGCACTCACTCAAAAATTCCTATACGTCATCAGTTCTAACACAGTAGACCAGCTTGCCTCATCCCCACAAGGTGAAATAACATTCTTGACTTGGTTCTCAGCAACATGAGTGACCGTTGCACCACTCCCACAACATGTTCTTCCCTGGTGAGATCAGATGATCGGACTGTCTCATTCGAAGTTTCTATCCTACACAACCCTCTCAACCATAATCAAGCTAAAAGGCTACTCAAAAGCTGACTACCACCTTCTAAGGGAGGTTATCTGTAGCTTCACACCACCGCCCCCCTCAGAAGATGCAGCCAACTATGCTGAACAGTACACCAATGCAGTATACCAGCACCTGTATAACTGCGTAGACTGAACCATACCCAGCAGAACTAAAATTTGCTCCTCAAGGAAACACAAACCTGTTTGGTAGACAGCCTCTATCAGCAGGCTTTACAACAAAAGGAAGAAACTGTTGTCCAAGGGTAAAAAGGAACATATTCCTAATTGGAAAAACTCCTTCCTTAGCCTCAACAAGCAAATTAGATCACTAGTGAAAGCCTCCAAAACCAATTATGAATCAGAACTAGTCTCTGAAACAAAGGGAAACCACAAAGCCTTCTTCATTTACATCAGGAACCTCTGTGGCAAAGCCCAGGTTTGTTCTGAATCAGTTCTTAACAGTATCACTTACACTGATCCTGTTGACTTAGGCAACCTACTAGCAGATAGATTCAGCAAAAACTTCACCCCCTGTCCCCTCAAAGGTCCTTTCAACATCCATGATGCTTGTCCCACACCTCACATCTCCATAGATCAAGTGTTAATTAAAGGCCTTATCCAAGGCAAAGAACACAGCTTACATGGGACCTGATAGTATCACATGCTGTATTCTGCACCATCTCCAACAAGAACTGACTTCACCATTTAACACCCTATTCAACCACAACCTAAGTACAGGATTCATTCCAGCAGAGTGGAGAACTGCCATTCTCATCTCCTTGCAGAAAGGTGGTGCCACTACTGACCCTGGAAACTATTGCCCTATTAGCTTGACAAGTCTGATCTGTAAAGCCATAGAACATATTATTATGGATCTCATAAACAAGGACATAGGAAATCTCCAAGCACTTGAACCCACCCGGTATGGATTCATCAAAGGAAGATTTTGCCTGTTGAACCTGGTTGACTTCTTTGCGACTGTCACCAAGGCCCTGGATGAGGGAAAGTCAGTGCATACAACTTACCTTGACTTAACCTAGGCCTTTGACACAATCCTCCACTCGGGCATCATCGAAAAGCTAACACAACTTGGCATAAATCCCTAACTTATTAGGTGGATGGTCAACTGTCTCACTGACAGGACCCTCAAAGTCAAAATAGGTGCCTCCACCTTCAATAGCAGACCCATCACTAGTGGATTTCCCTAGGGATCTATCCTGGGACCCCTACTGTTGGGCATCAACTTCTCAGAGGTCCAGACAAAGAGAAAAGGCCTCTGGCTGACCAACTTTGCAGACGACTGTAAGCTGAGTGCTGTCACTGACTCCCCAAATTATGTTAACATACTGCAAGAGGGTCTGACAGCAACTAATGGCTGGTACAAAAAAACATGCCCTCAAGCTAAATGCAAAAAATGCATCATCATACCATTCAGCAAAAACATGGCTCCTACTGATTACCACATCAACAGCAACCCCCTAAGCAGACAACCTGTGGTGAGAGACCTGGGCACTCATGTTGATAACAACCTCAGATTTGACTGACATGTAGCAGCAGTGTCAGAAAAGCCTTTTACTTGGTTCATCTCATAAGTAAAGGGATTGAATCCATTAAAAAGGAGGTTGTTACCGCTTTATACTCCTCCCGCATTAGACTAATAATTGAGTATAATGCTCCATTTGGTATGTACCTCTCCAAACATCTGCACCAACATATAAGGCCACTGAAATACCTCACAAAGAGAATCCATGGCATCCAAAACCTGTCCTATATGGACAAGCTCAAATAGCCTAGTAACCTCCTATGATCCCATGATCTTATTCCTCTTTGCCACAGAAACAGCTTTACAGCAAAGAACTAAAGTCATTCTTCATACAACCAACTGCATCAGAATGTACACTGCTATGAAAACATCAGCTGTGATTTGTAGATTTAATTTTCTTTATTATATCTTGACATAGTGCACCTAGTGATCACACAACCTGTTATGATTATGCTTGCAAATATACATCTCTGTCTTCCATGTGTTGTATGCTGGTACTTCATCAGTTATGTGACCAGTAGTGTGAGACATGCAGTGTGTAAGCCATTCCATATCATTGGTCTTAAATGTGTGAGGATATTAACTGGGAATTATATGATATGCAGTTGCCAGCAACTGAAGGCCAGGTTGGATGGCACAAACAGGCATATACTGCTCTTTTGGAGGGAGCATAGCTGAGTTAATGTTAGGTCACAAAGAAGCATATTCTGTTTTTTTTTTTTTTTTTGTGGGGAAGCAAAGGTGTTACTGCTATGGAACAAAAAAGGATATGATGCATTTGTTACTCTCATTGTTCTGCATCCTGTCTGTTGTTTGATCATGGGAAGGGTTGTGAATTCAAAAATTGCAATGTGTACCATTACTTTCTAATTTATCTCTTTAATCATTTACCAGTACAAAGGTATGGCGCTAAACTGAGGCCATGCAGTGATCATCACTATTCTTGAGAGGTATGACTGTGTGACTCTTTGATGACTAAGGCCTACTACTTGCTACTGGCACCTATAAGTCAAATACATCTCTGCTGTCACATGGTAAAGTACTTTCTATACAAATCCACCAGTATTTACTTGATTACTTTGCAAAGATACAAGATCCTCCCCTGCCTCAGCTTGTGCAGTAATCCTAATTGCCCACTTAATTCAGGTCCTTCCTACTCTTTGTGATTACAAATAACCCTTGAGTAGCCCTTTCAGTGGTGGTTGCCTTAGTTTTGTATCATGTGAGCCCCACCTGTTTATTTGTATCTCTATATATTCCCCTTCATTCCTAATGTATCTCCCTACTGTAATCTGTGCTCAAACTGACTACTAATAAGCAAGTCAACCTAGCATCACAGTGGGAATGCTCTTGCACCCACCCCACATAACAAACTCTACTTAATGTCCTTTAATATCATAACCTACTTTATTTAGCTACTATGTTTGTTCTCTAATCTGTATTTATGTTTTGCATTTGTTCTTTTGCTAGCATGTTTTTTTTTTTTTTTTTTTTTTTTTTTTTACTTTTATTCTGCCTACATTGTATTAATAACTTTCTGTACCTAGACTGTTACTGTTAAATGTTAATGTTCATTTATTTTTTGGAGCTTTTCTCCCTGGGACTCCATTGAAAACGGGTTCTTTAAGGCCCAATGGACTATCCTGGTAAACCAACTGCAATAAATAAATAAATAAATAAATAATAAGACACACTTCCAACCTTAATAAACTTTGTTGTCGCTTCTCTCCTTCACTTTGCAGGTAGAGTATGTATTATTCCTCACCCCTCTAAGGTCTTCACTGATAGTTTTCCACTGCTTGCATCTCTGGTTTGGCTGGTTTTTGCCACCTTCATTCACCCTGTGGACTCACTTCACTTCCTTCCCTGCCCCCAATTCCCTCCCACCTCTAGTGGTCCTACCTTTATACTTTCCTAACTCCTCCCATACCCACTTTTATCCAATCAACCTGCTTCCCCCAACATTCTAATCCTCTCTAATTTCCTAACCTCTCCCTTATTCAGACACACTATAATCCCCACCTCCAATTATCACTATTGTGTCCCTCCTCTACCCACTTACATCCTCTTCAGCTATTCTCCCCAACTCTCTCGATATTCCCACTGCCACACTCCTACCTCAGCCTGCAAAATCTCTACCAACCCATCTCACATTTACTTCTACACATCTCTCATTCTACAGCATGCTCCATCTCCCCACATGTTTTCTCTCTTCAGCCTTCCTCATATCCCTCATCTGCCCCTTCCTATACCTTAATATCCTTTCGGGTTCCTCACACTCTTTAAAACTACATATAACTTCTTCATCTCACACAATCGCCCCTAATTCCTTCTCCTGCATAATGCTAAATACAACTCTCATTTATAAATTTAAGTGCCCTCCAGCACCTCTCTCTGCTAAACCACTTCACTTCACGGACAATAGTAGGCCTTTTGTCAACTACACTTCTAGCTTACCCTCCCCATTGAACCTAATCACCTATCCTTTACATCTAGTCTGTCTCTCTCTATTTCTGGTGACATCCATCACAGTCTTGGTCTCACTGCCTCCACCAACATCTGCTTCTCTACATCACCACAATCATTCTCCACAAAACTACCCACCTAGCTAAATCAATACCCAAAGTATTTGTAATAAAATACCCAACTTACACACCTGGCTGTCACATAACTATCCCGACATACTGTCTCAGAAACCTTTCTCAAACCTCATATCAAAGATACTGAAATTCTTCCCCCGACTACCAAATCATACAGAATGACAGACCTCACTCTGGAAGAAAGCTTTTCTCACCCTTCTCCAAAAAGGCGGCAATAACACAGGCACTACTAACTTCCATTCTATAGCTATTCTCTGATCTCTTTCTAAAATCCTCAAAAAGTGCATTCTTCACCGACTCATGCCATACCTAACACACAATCATCTTCTTAACCCAACACAACATGGTTTCAGGCCTGCACTACCACTACTCTTCTGTCCTTTCTTGACACCATTAATCGTGCTCACGGCTCTGGGAAAATCATATCCACCCTTTACTTAGATCTCTCCAAAGCCTTTGACACTGTCTCATATCCTCTACTCTTATCTCAAATTTCCTCCCTTGGTTTCTCTCCATCCTGCATAGCCTGGATTGCAAGCTATCTCTCCAATAGACAAAAAGCTGTTAAATGGAAAAATTCTGCTTCATACTTTCTCAACAGTCCCTCCAGTGATCTCCAAGGCTCTATTCTTGGCCCCTTAATTTTCAATATTTTCATTAACAACTTTCACTAATCCATAGATAATGATACACTGATACAGTATGCTGATGATTCCACAATCATCTGTACAGCAAACTCTCCCCCAAACTCCTTCAAAAATCCCAAACAGCCTTCTCCAATATCAAAACTTGGATGCTAAACAACCATCTCACTCTCAATGCTAACAAAACAAAAATCATAATATTCTCTCCTTCGAAAAATGTCACCATAGAAAAAAGGTCCTTTAAAATACAAAGCCACAATAACACTCTAATTGATATTGTACCTCACACCATACTACTTGGAGTCATCATTGATGAACATTTAAAATTTGATATCCACAACCAAAATAATATCAGAAAACACCACCAAAAACTAGGTCTGCTGTATAGACAAAATTGCTATCTAACTGCTTCTAACAGACATACTCTAGCCTCCTCCTACCTGCTCCCCTCTCTTATGTATGGTGCCCCTCTACTTACTCATCTCCAACTTAGCCTAGAAAACAAACTGGAAGCCTGCTATAACAAGGTCTGTAAATTTGCTACAGGGTCAAATACTCCATCCACCACTGACATTTCTTCCACTCCCTAAACTGGCTTGAGATTCCTGATTACCTGAAATTTGTACATCTCACCACTACTCGCAAACTCTTATTCCAACCCTCCATCTGCCCCTCTCTTTCATCTATCTTATCCTATTACATCCCCAGTCATACTCTTAGATCTGAAAACCAAAACCTACTTAAAATCTATAAACCCCTTCACCCTCCTGGCCAATTACTTCTCTCGCACTCCTTAGCTAAACTATAGAATCCTCCCCTCCCTCCACTGTACTCACAACCACTCTAATTTCAAATCTCTCCTCCATTCTTACCTTACCTCAAACTGGTACTGTTCCTGCTCCCTTCCCACCTAAATTACACTGTCGTCTCTTTCAAACCTCCCTTCAATCTTATCTACTACCACCTTTCATCACTAACATTATTACTAGAACAAACACTAAGCTTGTATAACCACTTAATGACTTCTACTTTTAATTATATTATCTGTATTACCTTTGACTTTATCTATATTTTAACATTTGTGTTTATTAAACATATACTCCCTGATTTTGTATTTGTATTTTAAATTGCATATTTATGCTTTTGTGTACTGTAGATTCCATTGTTTACTTACGTCATATTCTGTTAACTGCTTTTGGCACGTTTATCTCAGCCTCCACTGAAAATGGGCTCTGTTTGGCCCAGTGGACTTCCCCGGTCATCAAATTGGAAATAAATAAATAAATAAACAAACAAATAAATAAATAAATACAAGGATATGCCCTAATATTATTAAAAATACTTTCTAGGTTCAGGACTTACTTTGCAAATGCAGCAGTTGACACAATTTTAGTTCAGGGCTGACTCTGTACACAGCCAATATATGGGGAGGTAAAGGTTATGTGAGTTGCTTGGCATCGATTGTACTATATGTATGTGATTAAAAGAAAGGTATTAGGCACTTAGGTGGTCAGTGAATGTGCTATGCATTGTCTCTTAGCCAAAGCAAGGGTATACTGAGCACACCTACATCTGCCTTCAGGCACAGCAGCTGGTGGTCTCCCCTCCCAAATCCTTCTCTTACTCTGGCTGTGGTGATCTAGTGACTGGTATGGAGATGTGTGTCTCTTCCTCTTACTGATCCTTCAGCAGCTGTTTCCACAGGATCAGATTGGGTAGCATAGCATATACTGTGAAGACTTGTATACATGTGTGTGGATTATACTTCAGGGCTCCACCAAATGTATATAGACACCAGAAACATGACTTTAACAGCCCAAACACACACACTATGATTTTTCTGGTTTGAGCATGTGCCTCATTATGGCATTCTTCCTAGGCTATATGTGCACTTCTGATGGGTGTCATCAACTATGGTTCCAGAGCATAGCCAGCATCCCCCAGTAAATGGCCCTGTGGGATGTCTCTATAGCAAACATCTGGTACAGTTGTCATGTGTGCCAGATATCTAGATCCAGACAACAAAACCTAGGAGTGCTGAAGGTCTGAACCAACAAAAACAAACTGTACAAAGTACAGAATAACTGAGCAGAACCACCCCACTGTTCTGCATACACTAGTAAAATAATACAACTTTAAAAAGACAAGCTTAAGTATATACATCTCTTGACTTGAATTTTTTGAGCCACAGGAAAGGTTGCTGTTGACAGCCATTGAAAAGAAACAAGTAGAAATTGAAACCAGGTTCTCTAATGAGTGGTATATTTCCAAGATGGATAATTTATTTTATATGATGAGCTTATATGAGACTAAGTTGCAGAAAATCAAGTTGAAAAAACGTAAGTGAGATGATGATAGCTTTAAGAAAGGGGAAATCTTTGTTTGTTCATCTATTAATAAGAGAAAGGGTGATCACATTGAACTGGTTAATGATTGGGCAGGTGTGTCTGTTAGCCAATCTACTCCTGAAGTTTCAGCCCCCCTCTGTCTGCAGGAGTTCTGATACAGCTAATGTTTTAATATCAATGAACTCTAAGGTACAGTATGAGAAAACAGACACATGGGATGCTATCCTCACTAATGGGAGTGAAGGCGACCCTCTGATTCCCCCACTGAAGTGACTGCTAATACTCATTTGGGATGTAATAGATGAGGAGTGAGACCCAAAACACAAATGGAAACTAGCATGCGTTTTCCAGTTCTTCTTCTCCCCATGAAACTGAATATCAAGCAGAAATACAGGTCTATCATCTGAGGGAGGAAACGCAGGAAGATGTTCACTTAGGACGGAGGGACCATACTAGTAACCTCATTCACAACATTTCAAGCTTTATGTTGAATGAGATTCATCTTAGAGTGTTAAACAAAGTTCTCAATTTTATTCCTGCCAATCCACCGAGGCTTTATGATATGATAATTGAATTGAAGCTGTTTGGATGTAGTTTGACATTAAAGAATATGTTCAGGCAGGAAGGGAATGCAGAACCATGTAATGTTTTGAAGAAGCCAAGTTTGTTCCACCTACACATCCAGTTACTGAAACCTTTATTTGGACATGTGAGGACCAGATAACAGCACATTTACAGGATAGTACAAAGAGAGTATTTCATAATTTATCTTATGATGAGAGATCAGCTTTGCAAGAGCTTATGAACAACAAAGAGATTATAATCAGACCAGCTGATAAGGGATGAGCTGTTGTTATAATGGACACAAGTTTTTAATATAATAAAATGAAGCAATTACTATATTAGGAAACAACTTGTCTTAGGATTTCAGGTACTGAAGCTATGAAAATAAGTAAGGAGGTTAAGAAAACATTAAAAGATCTGTTGTATTCTAATATTATTATGCAAGAAATGTTTGATTTTTTTTTACAGTGGATTGCCCTGTTATTCCGGCTATCAAAGGGTTGCTGGAAATTCATAAGGACCCTACCAATCCCCCTTTTAGACCAATTGTTTCATGGAGAGGTTGGGTTACAGAATATATTTCGCAATGGATAGAAAATAATCTAAGTATGATTCTAGTGAGTTATTAATGAAACTTGTATCATAGAATAATGTATTCTTATTTTATGACCAATACTGTTGGCAATGGTGGAGCATTGCCATGGGCACTGCATGTGCCAATACATATGCTAATCTGGTCCTGGCGAACTGGGAGGATGAGGTAATTTACAGCAACAGTAATGTATGGAGAGATCATTTGGTCTTCTATAAGAGATTTTATAGATGATATATTTGTTCTATGAGATGATAGTTATAAGACCTTACTATAAACACTATCTTGAAACAAGTACTACATTCTTCAGGTTTACATTACATACCTCCATGGATGTGATAGACTTCTTGGATGTCCAGTTATGTATGAAAAAGGATGGTGAAATAGAGACTAGATTGTATAGGAAGTCATGTTGGAGGAATGGTCTGCTTGCAAGGGACATATTTCCTAATATAGTGAAAGGACAGATGCTATGCACCTTGAGACTTTGTACTAATTATTCAGCTTTTTTTGAAGAAATGGATAAATTACATTCAGGTTTTGAGGTGCGTGGTTACAAAGAATCTGAATTGGGGCTGATAAAACAGAGATCTGAGGAGCTGAGTGGCTCCATTGGACAACCTTGGTATAGTCATAGCTGTACCTGTCCCATAGAAGATATAGGAAGAGAAAGACCAATGAATGTACCTTTAAGAGTCACCTTGAAAAATAATAATAATATCAAGGATCTCTGCAATATTATTAGAGCAAACTGGAAAATATTGTTGACCAATGATAGCTTGAGAGAATTCATTAGAGACACATCACAGTTTAGCTTCAGCAACAATAAGAATTTGAAATGTCTGTTGTGTAAAGATAGGTACCCTGAGAAGATCCCCTTTCTTAGGACTAATAAACTCAGTACCTTTCCGTGTAAGCAGTGTTGGGCATGTAGATATATTAGCATGGAGAATTATTTTTCCATCTTATAATGCAGAAACTATATAGACCAGAAATATTTGGGAATTGTTGCACCTAAAATGTGATTTATCTGCCAAATTGTATGCAATGCTCCTGATTTTATGTGGGAAAAACTAATAGGATACTTAAGAAGCACATCCTACAACATATTAGTAACATCAAGTTCCAAACAAAGACTAATTCAATTGCACAACATGTAAATAGCAATCCTGGGCATAGTTTTGTTTTCATGGTATTACAAATCCAACAAAAGGGACTGAGAGGAGGTGATTTGATTAATTTCATGGAGCTATCCGAGATGAAATGGATAGTGGACTTATGGGCAAATTGTATGCTAGGACTGAATGGAGTTTTCTTTTGAAACCAGCCCTGAAGAGCCATAGACTTTCAAAGAGATGAGTTGATTGGTCGTTGTATCTTTTAAACAGTGGGCGCTGTTTCTTTAATGATGAATCTGAAGGACTTTAAGACTGAAAGCATTAATTCTGTTGCTATATATTTTAATAAAGTTTTATTATATTTTTAAAGTTTTATTATTTTACTACTGTATGCAACATGTGTGCCAGATATGAGAGTCATGATAACTGCCAGGATTGCCAGCACACATATTCAAGATAATTCCTTGGGCATTACATAGGATTTGGCAGTTGGAGTGATATCCCTTGCGGTTAATGTAGATTCTACCCTGCTCACCAGATGGTGCCTTGATGTGTACATGAGTGGAATCTATGAAACCCAGTACTTCAGCATAGTGAGCTACATGGTAGAACTGTCACATATTGATGGCCCTCTCCTCAGAACTACAGGGAAACATATGTGCTCACTGGGATGTATGAGCTTAGCATTAAGGAACTGGTGGAGGATCCTGGATGTTGATGCCTGTGACACACTCATCATGTCCCCGGTTGGTCTTTGAAAAGTACCAGTACCTAAGATTCTAAGGGCTACACATACCTTAGTTTCCACTGGGATGGATTCCCTTCAGTTGACTCTAGCTCTGACCTGAGAGAAGCAAAGCTCACAGAGTTCTTGCAATGTGTCATTGTCTATCCTGTAGGTCTCTATAAGCTCCAGGTCATAAAGCATCTCATAAGTCACCCTGGGCCTGAACACTCTTCTTCTCAGTCTAGGCCTAATGTCACCATACCAGCAGCATTGGTTTCAGCCTCTAGCACATACATATGGGGCAAAGCTGCAGCAGCCCCCTAGCATTGTGTCCTCCCTTGTGTGATTTCCTTGTCTCTACTCTGATGGTATTGAAGTACTCAGGAAAAAATAGATGAGGCTACATGTATGTTTTATAGCTTGATGAATAGCTCCACAGTGTTGGCTTGATTCATTAAAATGCAATTCACCTGCTTATGCTGTCATTAACATCTATTAAACACACCTACTGCTTTCTCATTAGTGCACTTTGTGTACCTCTGTGCACTTCCACACACCTTCATCCAAATAAGGTAATTACAGGCAAAACTGTTATTACTTTCCTCCATTTCTGTCATATTGCACGAATGGTGAAAGAAAGGTTTTACACACTGTACTAGAACCCAGGACCATCTGTACTCTAATCCTATATATATCTATATATATATATATATATATATATATATGTATATATATATCTGTATACATACACTTGCTGCCACAGGAATAATTACATGACAAGCAGAGTGAAACCTGCCATTCATTCCTCCATTTGCCGAGATTGCACTAAGATCTACATCACACAAAAAAATGACAAAAATAAAAAATATTTAAAGTGGACAGAGACAACACATTTTAACATAAAATTTAGAGGATGAAACAAGCGTATGCATCGTGCACTGCTTACTTCCACTTTCACCCTTCACAGACCTACATGTACATCTCTGTAAGTTTAACTTCACACACCCCTGATGTCATCATTTGCTGTTGGCATCCATTGAAATCAAACACTGTGAAAGTCCCTAAGTGAAGTGAATATTACTACATGGTTACTATTTTTGCAATTCAGCAATTCTAATGAGTTTTGACCTCATTTGCATCTTCACCATGCTGACAGCCTTGAATCAGCATGGCTGTTAACTGTATAGGCAGGAAAATGTTGTAAACATGAGGTAGGGTATTACTTTGTTAAATATCTGCACAGAGGAACATAGTGTTAGATTAAATTTCACTGTATTCAGTCAGCTACATACTGCATATGCTTACATGACAGTATCCATAGTCTCTTTCATGGGGTTTACACTTTTAGCTGTCTACATTACTTACAAGTATATTCTTCATTTGGGATGGGGGAGCAAAGCTGTATTTTTGTCCAGCACTTAAAAAGGATTGTCGCTATTGTTACTCCACTTTTTTAGCATCCACCCTGTCTAATAATGTAATACTGTGTCTGCTGTTACATGCTAAGATCAGTTCTGTACAAATCTAAGACTTTTTACTTGGTCATTTCCATGTAGACTCCTTTCTGTGGCTGTATTTGGAAAGTTTTCAAATACATGGGCAGCATGAACACAGGATCTATACAGTTGGTTCACAGCTTGTTGAATCACTCCGTGGTATTGGTATGCTTCATTAACATACAATTCAGCTACTTATGCTGTAATTAGCATTCCACGTAAGTCATTGTTTGTGTAAGAGTGCTCGCTGCTACATGGAGTTTACTGCATCTAAAAATATTCACAGCCATGTGCGCATCACACCACAATGTGGACACTGTGAAAATGACCATGTAGGCTTTATTGAATACCCCCTATTTATCTATTTTTAAAATAAGCTATATTTAGATGATTCCTAGAAATATCTTCATATTTCATTAAAAAATCTGTTCCATCCTGTAGTTATACTCAGTGATATCTGTTACCACCAACCCTCCATCATTATCTGATTTCACACGCCTTAAGTTTTTATCGTCACTAATTTCCTTCAACAACGTCCATTCTTCATTACTAATATTGTTCTTATATTTTATTTGTGTGTGGTTAAATCAATTTCTAATGTCCTGTTCAAATAATTTCTGAAACAATAATATAGTTGAATGTAATAGGAGATTATGGGTCTATATTAGATCAGCGAATGCTTAAACAAGCGAACGCTGATTGATCGACCTTATTTTAGCAAATGTTCAAAATATCGAAGCAACAGAAACCCAAATTTTTTTCCTAGGGAAAGAATTCAGTTGTCCGTTTCTGTTGCTTTAGTATTTTCAGTGCTGTGGTGGAAAGTTATGAGTTGGATTCAGGTAAGTGTGCGATTGTGTAGATGTGAGTGTTAGGGTGGGTTAGGTGAGTTAGGGTTAGGGCTCGGGTTAGGTATGTGTGCGACTGTATGGACATGAGGGCTAGGGCGGGTTTAGGTGAGATAAGGTTAGGGAGCGGGTAAGGTGTGCGATAGTGACGGACCTTATGGTTAGGGTTTGGGTTAAGGTAAGTGGATAGTTAGTGGTGTGTGAGTAGTTTAGTGTAGGGTTAGGTGTCTGATTTTAGGTGTATGTGTGTCGATTTCTCTTTGTTTGGTGTGCTTGTGTTGTGTGTATGTGTTTTGGATCAGCAATTTTTTTTCCCTAGGAAAAAAATCACTGATCTGACAGTTCGAGATTGTAAGCTTTTGCTTAAGGTCGATCAATCAGTGTTTGCTTTTTTAAGCGTTCGCTGATCTAATATAGACCCAAGATTATACAGACTAGGTCTCTTAAATGTATCTATGGATATTTCAGTAGGGGTGCTTTCCCTCATCAAAACATTAAGATTCAATTTTCCAGTAAACAATTTAAGTCTATTAATGTTGTGATGTCCCTATGCTGGGCCAGTAATCAAGGAGCCTGAATCCTCACCAGTGACACTGGAGAGGGATATTCAATTGGAATAAAAATGGGTACACTCAGTATTTCCAGATGCAGATCTCTATGCATAAAGCACACTTTTCCTTAACAGCACCCAGGGGACACACTCTGTCCAGGGGGTGGTTCTTCTCTATATGCATCCAAACCCCAATAAGACTCCCCACTGTTATAGCATAGAGTTGATTCCTTAGCTGGGGTTCTAAGCTAAGTCCTCCCATACCCTTTCTGTGAAACCAGTGCTTTGTGTTCCTACTCCAAGCAGCTAACATGCACACACTCTATGAAAGTTGATTTACACACACACACACACACACACACACACACACACACACACACACACACACACACACACACACACACACACACACACACACACACACACACACACACACACATACCTGGGAAAGACTGGCACAGATTCACCTGCTGTGCCCCCTTCTGTCCAGACTATAACATAGTTATCACTAACACCAAGACCCCTGCCAGCTACTGTAAGTCTCTTACAAAGGTACCCAATTATACTGAGTGAAATTAATATTAATACAAATGTTATTGATGACCAAGCAGCAAGGCTTGCAGGAGTGGCCAGAGGTACCACCAAATAAAATATACAAATACTCTCAAAGCTTATTTTCTAACATGGAACAGCCACAATGAGAAGTTTAAATATATTTAATAATAAATAATAAAATAAGAAGAAAATATTAAATATCTAGTCACAGTAAATGACAGAGTTTCAGTCACAGGGAATATAAAAAATAAAATGTAAAAAAAGTGTCACACAGTTATAGAAAAACAGTGTTTAGATAGTCTCACTATCTATTCCTGATTGAATAAAAGAATTACTGTTCCTACTTACTGACTAGAGCAAGGCAAGATGGGTGAGTTATCCTTGTTGTCAGATCCAAGCCAGAATACAGAATGCTGCTGAGACTTCAGTCTCATCTAATATCAAAAATTTTTTTCTGTACAGAATGACATCACACACATCTGGTCATCTGACTCTGTTTCCTCCATTATCCCCTATCACTAGAAGCTACCAGGGTTTTAGCACCTATGTGTTACAATAGACACAGATAGAGCTTTACTCAGATGTGGTGCAGCTGCTGGATGTCATAAAACCATAAAATCATTTCAGTCTTCCTATAGAAACTGCAACCTATTCTCTAGTACAAACATTGCATCTCTGGTTCCGCTCAAAACTATGGGGTAACATCTTTATGGCTTAACCCATAAAGTGATTTAATTTCAAGAATATTTTGCAAAGTTAGGTGTATTACGATTAACCTCTTCACTTCCAGCATATGGTGTTACAATGTATACATTTAAACAGTTACAATAATGCATGTACATTCTTTCTTTCCAGTAGGGCACACATTATTATTATTATTATCATTATTATTATTATTATTATTATTATTATTGATACATTTTTACATAAGCAAACCTGACAAATACATTTTCAGCACAAGCATCTGTACAATTCAATTTGATATACAAATGACATATACTTATTTACAAAATTCTAGCTAGCTGTGTTGGCATATGTTAAAATCCACTACCATATTTCTCCTTGCAAGGCTGGCAGTACCTCCTATCATCACAAATGTCTCTCCCAACCTCCCCTTCCTGTTAGGTAAAAAGGTCATACCCTTTTCAAAGAAAGAAGCATGTTTTTTATTCATGTAAAGTGAACTTAAATTTCTCTCATCATCTTCATTGGTCATTGAGGTAAAGGGGGATAAGTTTACACATTCTGAAACTCTAAGGGGATTTGTTCTTGTCTGGTGTCTATCTCCCTGTTCATTAACGTTTCCAGTCTCCGGAGGGGTGATGTCTGTAAATGGGAATCTAAAGTACCAGTGTCCAAAACAAGATGTCCCCCAAAGTTAACTTCTCTCCCATAAATGCCATTGTTTAAACAGGGTGGAGGTTTTGAGTATGCTCTCTGATTCTGGTAGTCACTTCTGTCTTGCCATATTTTCTTTTCTTTTTTTTTTTTACATTGTTTAATAATTTATCGACTTTCCTAAAAATGTTATCCTAGTCAATTTGGTAATGTTCATATAGTAAGTCTTTAGTAATAGTAACATCAAGCTGGGTAATTTCCACCTCTAAAATGTCCATGGCAACTTGGTTGTGTCTAATAAGAAGATCCATTAATTCGCATATTTGTCTATCAAATAAGTTAAGGAGGTCACGATGTAAATCCAACCCCTCCTTTAATCCAGTAGGGAAATTTCAAGACCTTAGACCCTTTGGAATAATACCAAGCTTAATATTTTCATGGAAATAACAATTTTCAACTTGTAACTTCTGGTATTTAGTTAATCTATGTTCAAATAATTAAGTTGTTTAACCACAGAAATTCCTGTACCTTTAACCTGGTTAATGTTTTTCTAAAAATAATATCTTTGTGAAACCGTTCATTTAAGTTATTCATTCTATTAAAATTAACTGCACTTGTAGACCTGCTGCTGGTGGTTTTGTGTCTGTTCAATTCGAAACCAGGATTCTGACTGAAAGCAATTGTCATTAGTTCACCTGTATCTTTCTGCTGACATGGTATACTAATTCCACTGTTTAATGGACTTCCTGATGTTTGAGCCATCTCTTGCCTGAGTTAGGCTTTCAGACACTAAACTGTTCACTTTTTGTGTGAGCAATGCAAGGAGCTGAGTCAAACTATTGGGTCTATATTAGAACATCAAAGTTTCAAAACTTTGAATGTTCTAATATCGACCCCTATTCAGCGAAAGCTGAAAATATTGAAGCAACAGAAAAACAAATTTTTTCCTAGGGAAAGAATTTGGTTTTCCATTTCTGTTGCTTCGGTATTTTCAGTGCTGTGGTGGAAAGTTACAAGTTGGGACGGGTTCAGGTAAGTGTGTGATTGAGTGTGGGTTAGGTTAGCTAGAGTTAAGGAAATAGTTAGGTATGTGTGCGATTGTGTGGACGTGAGGGTTAGGGCGGGTTAGGTGAGTTAGGGTTAGGGCACGGGTGAGGTGAGTGTGTGATAGTGACGGACCTTAGGGTTAGGGTTTGGGTTAAGGTAAGTGGATAGTTAGTGGTGTGTGCATAGTTTAGTGTAGGGTTAGGTGTAAGATTTTAGGTGTATGTGTGTGGATTGCTGTTTGTTTGGTGTGCTTGTGTTGTGTGTATGTGTTTTGGAACATCTAATTTTTTTCCCTAGGAAAAAATTTGCTGTTCTGTATGTTCGATGTTTACACCATTCGCTGAATAGGGGTCGATATTAGAACATTCGAAGTTTTGAAACTTTGATGTTCTAATACAGACCCAAACTATTCAGAGAAAAGTCAATGTTTTCCATTACTGGTTGAAGGAAGTGACATCACACTCAGAGTCTAAGGTCACAAATGAAAAAGACTTATAACCAATGAACCAAAACTCCACAATAACGTTCGACCAAGAGTCTGCACCACTCCAACCTGATAGCGCACATGTAAATCTCAAGGTTAAATTTTAACAAAACCACCAAGATGTAAAAATGAATTGGTTTCATATTTTATAACATCAAACTTAACACTTTCATCCATTAGCATATGGGACTTCTTCAGAGTTAATAAAATGCACCATTAATTCAAAGTATAAAAAGCATCTACCAACTCTACCCACCATTTAAACAAATGATTTTCAACCAACTGTAGGGCTTTCATCTTCATTAATCAGATTAATTTCAGTGAAAGTACATCTGTTAAATGTACATTGACTATATAAGATGCATCTAAATATATATTTATATATGTGTATATATACAATTATGAATATGAGTAATAATTATATATTGCAACAATTAAGTGCACTTATCTTCAAGAAGCTGGCCAAAGAACTGTGTTCATTTAACCCATTAGATCCCATATAGCCATAGACTCAAATACATAAAGTCTAAAGTAATGAATATATTGTGTTGCCGTAACAGTTAAAAAAAGAAAAAAACATTCTCTCTCTCTCTCTCTCTCTCTCTCTCTCTCTCTCTCTCCTCTCTCTCTAAAAGTGATGTTTTGAAGAATTATTATGAGTATGCAAAGGTCTTACCCCTTTGGAGAAATAAAATCTTGAGAAATTTCAAATACAATATCCTAAACATTGAAATACTTAGCAAATATTCATGCTTTGTTATCAAGGGATAAGTTTATTTACAGAATATCTGAACCAAAAAATAAAATTCAGTATAGTCTATTTTTTCCTCCTGTGTCAAGTACTTTTTCGGGTCTGCAAAGTAAGGAAATGGTTTGTCCCTTTAACACAAATGTGTCAAATCTCAACAAAAATATGGCAATGTTGCCTGACTGCTACCACTAGCTCTGGTGAAAATGTTATGTGTGGTCTTTCATTTATAATGTGGTTTACCTATAATCCACTCCATGCCACCAATATACCTTACACCCATGCCCTCTTCTTTCAAAGGAACTCCAGCCACCAAAACATTTTCTTGAGGTCCTTGTCCTTATGGTTAATTTGTATTAATTTCAGGTATTTCCATCTTTACTTTTAGAATAAAATTGCTTTTTCAATGTTATATTTTGCTGCTGCAAGGACAGTATGTCATAAAGGTGATCATTGCATACCTCATAGGTAACTATTAGGCTAGCTGGCCTTACTGGCCATTTTAAGCCTAACCAGTTTCAGTGTTTATGCTCAAATTAACCTATTCCACCTGGTTAGAGATTAGCCTTACTCATCTAATGATCAATAATTATTTATTACCCCTAGTGAGAATAACTGGGATCATACAACAGATAATTTGATGAGACCCATGAGTGGGATAAGGCATTTAGGAGCTACTTTGTCCATTAGAAATATGGTGGCAGTCCTGGGATATGTTTTTTGTTTCCCATCCATAGATCCATGTTTAGCTTGATGATCAACATTGATGAACTTTGTTTTATACGGATGAGGAGTCTGATCAATGGCAGCGGTATCCTCTGTGAGATATATCTGTTCATCCAAACCATTATGTTGATGTTGCAGAAGAAGATCTAGATCCCTAGACTGAGTAATTCTAATGCCATTTGACTTGCTTACATACATTTGCACTTTATACCACAAATGTTTCAAGGACTGACCCAGCCAAACACCAAGATATTTGAAGTTATTGTCCTTCCACATACCAGGGTAGCTAGCCACAGCCTCAACAGAAGGGGTATTATTTATGATCAAGGTCTGAGTTTTGTCAGCATTAAATCTGTACCTTCAGATGCTTTCAAAAACCTTTAGAAGTTCAAACAGCTATGAATCTATCAATGTTTGTTTACAATTCAGAAGAGTGAACTTTCATTATGATCCAACACTTAGAAAAGTGAGTAAACCCTGGTTTAAAAGCTTTATCAGTGAATTTAATAATTTTGTAATTCATTTGAATTTTATCTTGGATCTGCTCCAACAATACCCAAATTGACTTTCACAGTTAACAAAAGCAAATAAATACATTAATAAAACTAAACACTTTACATAGGTTTTGTAATTACATTGCATGTTCTTGCATGATCTCCCACATATCTAATGTCGTTTATCTTTCTTCTGTCATTGCGTTTCTCAAATAAGCACACCTGCTCCCTTGGCTAGTCCAGCCATAAAATCCTTGTACTTTAAAGTTTACATATTATTTCATATTATACTTGTGTGCTATACAGATAGGTCTCTTCTCCTTTCTCTTGCTCAGTTTTTAACTGTCTTTCCCTCTTCTCCTGTAACATCACCTGCGGAAATTTATTTATTTTTTATTACAGCATGATGGGCAGGCTAGTTAATTGACTCCTTTCAGCCATAAAGCTATATGGTACTGAGCAATGCAGTGGAATGACTGCTAAAATCGCTCATGCCAATCACCTCCAGACATACAGCATTTTTAATTTTGCTTTATATAATTTCTGAATTGTCTTGTCCTCAGAGCCTCTTAGGAAGCAAAACTGTCAGAGAAGCACAAAGCCATTTTTATTAAGGAATGCAAATGTCAATGCAATTGTAGGTTTGGTATAAATGGTCCCTACAGTACTGCTAGTCCTACTCAAATTGCTTTCCAAAGCATTAATATACTACTGATCAATGCAGCTAACCCACTGCTGTCACTTTGCATGTTGCAGTCGTCAACTCACATCTTGTATTATTCTGTAACAGAATTATTATTACAGAGAATTAATGGAGTGGACATGCAAATAAGCATTTGGCTGGTTAACATTTAGGAAGACTAGATCCATTGACACTTTGGGTGGCCACGGTGGTGATGTGGTTGGTGTTGTTGCCTCACAGCAAAACGTTCCCTGGTTTGATCCTTGGCTGAGTGGCCTTCTGTGCGGAGTCTGCATGTCCTCCCTGTGGTCGTGTGAGTTTCCTCTGGGTGCTCTGGTTTCCTCCCATATCCCAAAGACATGCTGTAGTTGGATTGGACACTCTAAATTGGCTGTGTGTGTGTGTGTGTGTGTGTGTGTGTGTGTGTGTGTGTGTGTGTGTGTGTGTGTGTGTGCCTTCTGTGGAAGGTTGGTGCCAGGCTGGCAACTTGACACCATAATATTCCACTGCCAATCATGAGCAGACAGGTGATCTGCTGTGGCGACCCCTAACCGGGAAATGCCAGAAGAAGAAGATCCATTGATATTTTTCTCCAAAAGTAGAGCATCCATTACAGAATCAGATTTCATTAAGGATGTTTCCCACATCTTTATATCATACTATATTATTGTGTGGGGCAGTCTAGGTGGGAACCAGATAACTGCCTGACCAAGAAATGGGCTTAATTTTCCAGTTTTGTGGCAACTAGACCAAGTTTATTGAGTGAGTCCGTATACATTTGTAAAAACAGTAATCACTTGAGAGAAGCTGAACCTTTAAGTGCTCAGTTAGCAGTTCTTCTGATCTTTTGTCAGTTCATGAATTGAAATCAGCAATAGTCATCTTGATAAGCCTCATGCACTAGCACTGAGAAAGTCCATGAATTCTCACAGAAGCATACACATATGTCAGGACAGAGCATTAGTAAGGAGCAATTTAATATTTCCTTGTAGCACAAGGACATATTCAAAAAGAAGATAGCACTGTTATTTACCTGGAGTATCTCAAACTGGTTTCTGGTAACCCTGTTGCTGATAGTTTCCCATTAAAGCCTTACAATAATATGGATATTGCATGGAATATAAATATGTTGCAAAATGGTCTGTTAAGTTTTCATTATACTACCTCTCCAAGATAAAGAACAGATGCTGTACTGCATTCTCACACAACAAAGAATTATACTTTGATAGTTTATATATATATATATATATATATATATATATATATATATATATATATATTATTTTGGAAGTCATCAAAAAGTATAAAATATAATCTAACCCTTACCATTTAGATCCTACAATATAATGGACATCATCATTTTAACAGTATTTAAACATACGTTTCAAGCATAGCTGCACTGTTAAATATAAACACATTATAAGGGTGATAGGGGAGCAGAGGATCAGATAACATATCAAAGCCTTAGTGCACCAAAATAAAATGAAATGCAACCAAAAGTGTTATATGGATCAACGTGAGTTATAAAGTCTCTCACTGTTTATAAGTTTTAGTCATCAGTAAGAGCAAGGACTAATGGCCATAATTTGATTCTTGAGGATGAGAATTAATTTAAACCAAATAATCTTACTAAATAAGCAATATCATTGGTAATACAACTACCAGTTATGTAAAATCACTCTCTTAGCTTTTTTCCTGCAGGATCTTCAATAACAAAAAAAAAATCAACATCTGAAACCTCCTTGGTCCATCCATCTTATGGCAGATCAGTTGTAAAGTATCCATGATAAAGTCACAGAATGTTCACTGCAAATATGCTACATGGATTTAAACATTTCTTAAAGTCCATGCCATACAATTCACCAAATTACCAAGCCTACAAGAGACTCAGTAAAAAAGAAAAAAAGATATGCAGGATCCAGAAAAATTATTAAAACGTCAGCAACCTTGACCTTACATTGACATCAAACAACCAACATTAGGACAATCTGCATGACCAGCCAGACCAATATGCAGAACATTCTGAAACCATTTAACATTTTAGTTAGCAAACAGAAGTACCCAGTACACAGAAAATACTATGGCCAGAGAGGTATAAGATAGTAAGTACCTCTACTAACTACACTAATGACAGCATTGCCACACAATTCAATGCATTTTATTAACACAGTAACTTCCCTCTTAAACAGCCTGCAACTCCATACCCCACCATAGTGAACAAATAATTAAAACACATTTGATTCTGAAGACATCCCCACATCCACCCGAATAAAATACCTTAACAAACTAGATCCAACTACAATTACCCCAGGCAATCTTCCAACGGGGTATATTAAACTTGCAGCAGACACCCTGGCTTACCCAGTCTACATCTTAATAAAGTGTTCCATCACAGAAATAAGCTTCTGCAAAATGTGGAAAAAAATGCTGTCTTTCCCCTACACAAAGGTGCATCAAATAGTGATATCTCAAATTACAGGCCAATAGTTATTTTGTCTCCCCATCCAAAGTCTCAGAAAAATGTGTTCATTTTCAGCTACTTAAATTTGCTGCACAAACAACGTGCTAAGGTTCATGGGTTGGTACTAGGGCCTATACAAGCTTAGCCATAACAATTCCCTGGATATTTCTTCCCACAATATTTACTTCTCTGGACCCATGTCTAGCAGGGCGACTGACGTGATCCCCGGGGTGAATTTCCTATCTAACATCCAATCATCAAGGTTCCTTTTGAAGAGGGCCAGTGAGGCGCTCTGCTTGACATATATGGTTAGTCTATTCCAGAGTATGGGGAGTCTCTGGGTCAGGAACCTATCCCTCCAGCATGTTTTGTTCATTGTGATGACAAAGTTTAGATCCCTGGAGCGTGTGGCTCCGAGGGATTGGGATTTCTATAAGTGGACCATGTCCAACAGCTCAGGGTTTGACATGGCCTTGTATGTTAAGCAGAGATCACCTCTGAGTAGGCAATATGCCACAGAGTATAGCTGGAGATTTTTTAGACCGTCAGCATATGGCATCTGCTTTAGGCCTGTGATTCTTTTAGTGAGGTGTTTCTGTGGCCTTTCCAGCTGTTGCAGTTGTCTAGTGAGGTACATACCAAACAGGGCATTATACTCTATAATGGGTCTAATGAGGGATGGGTGCAGTGGGACAATGACCTCCTTTTCTGGATGAAAAGCCCTTAGTGATGAGATGTGCCACATAGAAGGATTTCCTGACTGTTGTGGCGATGTGGTTAATGAAAGTGAGACCACTGTCCACCTATGTCCCTAAGTCTCTCATCACACTTTCAATGTTTAGTGTCCTGCGACCTATGTGGTAATTCATGGGTACATGTTTTTTTCCAAAGGGGATTACTATACATTTCTTGGCATTAAGATTGAGCCCATGGCTCTGGCACCAGGCATCTGTTTCTGTAAGGCTCTTTTGTAGAATATCCACATAATTTGGGGATTCAATAATGGCTCCCAGTTTGCAGTCATCTGCGAACTTTGTTAGCCAGAGTCCCTTAGTGTTGGCCTGTACTTCAGAGACTGAACCCTGAGGTACTCCACTTGTCACTTGTCTGGAGCTGGATTTGGAGTCAGCTACTTTTAAAGTGTGGGTTCTGTCAGTAAGCCAGTTGGCAACCCATCGAGTGATGTAGGGATTTATGCCCAGCTTAGTAAGTTTATTTATGATTCCAGAGTGGGGGATGGTGTCAAAGGCCTTGGCAAGGTCCAGGTAGGCTGTGTGGACCGTCTTACCCTCGTCCACAGCTCTGGGGACTGATTCGAAGAAGTCAATCAGATTCAGGAGACAAGATCGGCCCTTCACGAACCCAAATTGGGTGGGGTCCAGTGTTTGAAGGTTGCCAATGTCTTTGTTTATAAGTTCCATGATAATGCGTTCCATGCCCTTGCAGATCAGGCTTGTCAGACTGATGGGACAGTAGTTTCTGGGATCCAAGGCAGATCCCTCCTTGTGGAGTGGGATAACTGTAGCTGTGCGCCACTCAGTGGGCACAAAGCCTGAGGAGAGGCTATAATTAAACATGACACTTAGATGAGGTGCCAGTTCATTTTGTAGTTCATGTAGTACACAGCCTGAGATGTCATCTGGTCCCATGGATGCTGTATCCTTAACTTGGGAGAGTGCGGTTTCTACCTGTGTGGCTGTGATTACCGGAATTTGGCAATCTTTTGGTATTGAGATGGGCCCTTTAGGGGGTGAGACGGGGGGGGTGAAGATGGAACTAAATCAATCTGCCAGGATATTGGCAATATCCTTGGGATCAATATATTTAATGTCATTCTGTTGTAGCTCAGAGCAGATGTGAGCATTGCCATTTAGATTCTTGACATAACTATAGAATGTCTTGTGGTTGTCCTTGGAATCTTTGGCAATTTTATTTTCGTAACTAGCTTTTGAGAATTTTATGAGGGATCTTTGCCCAGTACACAGTTTCTAGCCATATCACAGCACCATGATAGCTGTTTTCAGTTTTGCTGCCACCATCAACAACAACAGAATTGCAGGGAACTTAATATCAGTACTTTTCTTTGAGTTTCTCAAACAGTTTTGACACCACATTCTCACCAAAATTTACTTTACAATCTGTCTGCCCTAGGACATTAACATTAATGTTTCACCTGGTTCATCAGCTTCCTCAGTAAGAGACTTGAAGCTGTAAAATGGGAGAATGATGTCTCTCCATTACTCTCATTCCTCATAGGTGTGCCTCAAGGATCAATCCCCGATCCCTTGTTATTTCATGTTTTAATGCAGTGGTTCCCAAACATTTTTGATTCTTGGCTCCCTTGCTGAACCCAGGTTTTCCCAAGGTGCCCCCCGTGGTGTGCATAAAGTGCATATTTCATTTATTTATTTGACATTTGTTTAATGAGGCTGCCCGACTGGACTAGGAGACCTGGGGAGAAAAGATCAATAAAAAGACAATTACCAAAAAAAGTGTACATTCTGCTTAACAGCATAACACTGATCCACTATGGTTGAGAGGTAAGCAAACCTAATGGCAACCTTATTAACTTTAAGTTTATAAGAGCAATATTTAAAATATGTCCCTGTTATTTGGCTCTGTCTAGCATAACTCTCAACTGCATAGATTTTTGCAGAATGTCCAGATTTTTGCCTCATATTTTTGGTCTTTTTCTCATAAAATTGTTGTTTTCTGGCAAATCACTGGCAGATTATTGTGGTTGAAGTCAGAAAATAATGACACAGTTGAGTTTTATACTTCATACCCTTCAGAAAATTCATGGTAATGCAAAACCTGCATTTCTATCAACTTTCTTATCTCATATCATTCCTCTTCACAAGGGTGGTAACTCTTTCGAGCTCGCTAACTTTCGACCCATAGCCTTACTTTCTCCATTAGCTAAAATCTTGGAAAGATGCATACAGCGTCAACTACTTGACCATCTTCTCAAAAACAACCTACTAGCAGACTGCCAACATGGTTTTAGACCCTATCATAGCACTACTACAGCACTCTTGTCATTCACAGACCATATTAATAAACATTGAAACAACAACCTGCTGTCCTCAGCACTATTCTTAGACCTCTCTAAGGCCTTTGATATGGTCAACCATTCCCTCTTACTAAACATCCTCAAATCATTTGCCTTGGACAATCAAGCTATCCAGTGGTTTAAATGCTACTTAGATAATAGACAACAAGCAGTTCTTTGGGATAATCAAATATCATCTCTTCTTCCTTCACAATTGGAGTGCCACAAGGCTCAATACTGGGACCTCTCCTCTTTTCTATTTTTATTAACAAACTAAATATGTCCCTTCCTCAATCCATATGTATACAATATGCCGATGACCCAACTCTGATATGTTCAGCATCCTCCCCAATTACGCTCCAGACCACTACACAACAAATCTTCACAGCAGCTGAAAACTGGTTCTATCAGCATGGCCTCTTACTAAATCCCAAAAAGACTAAATTATTACTTTTTACCCCATCACAGAAATCTTTGACCTTTACCTTCGATATAATTTCTAACAATGGCACAATAATATCCCCTGACTCAACTACCAAACTTTTAGGTGTCACAATAGACCATAATCTCAACTTTGATGCCCATATTAACTTAACCATCAAGTCAGTCAACAGAAAACTTGGA
>NC_056728.1:1029489140-1029491640 GCF_019279795.1 Protopterus annectens
CATAAAGCAAGATATCAACAAAATGCACAAAAAACATGACACCATACATCAAGGTAAACCTTATCTGATTCATAAGACTAGGCAAACCATTGTCTCTTATACTGTTGCCCGCCCTCCTATATGATGCCCCTATATCCGTCAACTTTCAAGCAACTCAAATAATCATGCTTCAAAAGTACTGCAACACAGTAGCTAAAGTTGCATTTGGTATGCCTTATAGATCCCACCACTGCATGTTACTAAAACAGATGAATTGGTTAGAATTGCTTTGATATTGAATATTCTCACAACTAAAATCTGCTCACAGTCCAACTTTCAAACTTGAAGAATGTCAGACACTAAAAAATAGTTTCCATCCTTACTCCCCATCTAGGACTCTTCATTCTAATAATAATTTTTTACTGTACCCTTTTAAATCAAACTGCAATGTAGGTGACTCACTATTTTCCTATTATAACTGTAACATTTGGAGTTCCATTCCCAACCAACTCAGACAAACTAACAACTCAAAATCATTTAAGCTGCTATTGAAATGGCATCTAAAGGTCTCATGACTTTGCTCATGCTCCAGACCTGGCTAATCACCTTAAGATATCCTTTTCCTATCTAGTTTGTTTGTTTGTGTCTTTTGGCTTTTCCCGGTTAGGAGTCGCCACAGTGGAACTCCGGTCTGCTAATGATTGGCAGTAGATTTTTACGTGCTGGCTTGCCGGGCCTAACGCACAATCTTCAACGAAGGAATGCCCATTCACGCATGTCGCCAAACAGAAGACGTTCTAACTGAGAATCGAACGGGCATCGTCTAACTGTGAGGCGACAATGCTACCGCAGCACCACATGACTACTTGGCCAGTAATTATCTGTCTTATCTTGTACTTCCAGGTCTACTTGGTCACATACACTGTTCCATGCTCTTGTCGTCTTTACATTGTTATGAAAGTTCATTTTACCACTGTCGTACTATTATAAAATACACCCACTGTGAACTATTATTAAATGATTTTTCATAGCATTATATTGCTTACATCATGATTATACTATGTTTGTATGTAAACTGCTCGTATGCAGCTTGTCAATGTTTTTGTTTTCTCACTTTTGTATGGTCAAACAATTATTGTTGTTTTCCTCATTACTGTATGACCAAATGCTTTATCACCCCATGTGCGCATGTTATTTTGTCTCTGTGTTCTTCTGTAGCTCTTCTCTATGAGCTTTGGCATGAAAAAGAGATTTCCACCTAGTCGGACTTTCCCAGTCAATAAAAGCATTCAATAAATACATACTGCAGATAAATAGCAAACCTGAAATAACATTCAATTGCTTGGAGTTTGATCCTGTACTTCTGTATAATAACATACACAAATCCATTCACAATAAAGAAAATAATGACAGTAGTAAGAACCAGCCCAATAAAACCTGCACAAGCCATGGTATGAAATGGCCACATTAGGGAGTTAACTTAATCTAATACTAAAGATGGCAGACGTCTGCCAATCAGTAGCTTGTAAATTTCAAAAGAGAAACAAGACCGATTCAGCTTCAGAGGGCTAATAACAGTTACAAAACAGATGGACTATGATGTCTGTATAGTTTAAATAGCAAAATGTTAGTAAAGCAAAAGGGCAGGTCTATGCGCAAAGGAATAAAGCCCTGACTGTGACCATTACATCATTGACTAGTAATCTAAACTATGAAGAAGCATCTGAAAGGGTTGGTAAAGGATAACCGATTCTGATTCAGCCATCTTGTGAAATGGAGGTGGTTTAACTTAGTGCATTGATGGCACATATTGGTTAGACAGGGACACATCCTGTAGTATATGGGCAATGGGACATGCACTTGACACTGCTCAGCAGAGTTTTCATGCAGTCGCATATATAGGAAAAGCACCTGTCAAAACAGAAAGTCATAACAGATATTCACATCTATGATTCTGCATGTCTGCCACTAAAGAAGCACTAAGGGCCAGAGCTATTGTAAAGCAAGAATAACAGACAATTCTTGTCTTTGCTGTCTTGATGGTGGCTACACCATACCAGGCCCTAGATTTAATAATGTGGAACAAATAGGCTCAATTGTGGCATCAGCAGGCAAGTAAGACAAAAAAAAAAGGATGAAAAAAGTAACAGGACATAAAGAAATAGTTTAGGGGCAATTATTTGTCAGTTCCAATGTCAGCCACTAGTAGTGTGTCTTTGGAATCTGTACCTGTGGCCACTTCTTTTAAAGACTACCCTCCGCAGGTATAATGAGAAGAAAAGGGGTCTAGTTATCCAATGGTCTATCTGCTGGTCACTGCAGATTGGAGCAAGTAATTACTTCTGTAGAAACTGTCATCAAAAAATGCATAGCATAGTGATGACTTTGCAGGGACAGAGTTAGGTTAGTGTTAGTCTTCACCACCCCGCACCAATTTAGCAATGCCTGCTAACCCTGAGCATGCTACTGCTCCTCCCCCTACCATATATCATCCCTTAAAAAAAAAACTTTCCATAACACA
>NC_056728.1:1029494140-1029556640 GCF_019279795.1 Protopterus annectens
TTTATATAAGCATCTAAGGATTTTCTATTTGTTGTGCTGCAGAGTGAAATACAAATGATGCAAAACCTTTCTAGTGAGCAACAATACTTAAGACGTATGAGAACTACTTGCTCAAGAGATCTTCTGGCCATTATACACATTTCTTCACTTTTCTGATGCTTACAATTGGTTTTGTATTGCATTCCCTGGCATTTTGTATGCACTGCACTTTTGTTTGACAGACTTTTCTGTCATGGCCAGGGCCCAAACCATCTTGTATATATTTTTACTCATCCAATTAAGCAAAAAACTTACCACTTACTTTCAAAAGTTATGTTCCACTGATCACTCATTTTTAAAAATAGTTTACATTTTAGCAGTAGATGAAATTAAGAGTTATAGTTACTATCATTATATAAGTAATTGAGTAGCGAAGGGGGTGGGATGGTCTGCATGTGGTCCATCTAGAATATAACAAATCATATGTAAGTTATTCTAGCATACATTTTATTAGGAAATTCTGAAACCTAATTTTCAGCTGTTATGAATTATTCATAGTGCTATGATTCTTGCCATCCAATTCAGCGTTGTTCCTCCTAGATTTCATGATTTAGTTCAGGAAACCAGAACTGTACAAATATAATTAAATGACTGAACTAAAATTTTAGAAATATTTTTCATCACTAACTATATAGTATCTAATGTAAGGAGTTATTCTTTTCAAAAAGTCAGAAATTGTCCTTATTTATGATACTGCATTATTTTTTTTAAAGTCCATAGTTATGACATTTAATGCTCAGGTGTTGAGAAGTATGCTCTAATGTGAGATCCAACATGGTATAGGTCTTATACTTTTTCAACAAGACCAATGTCAGTATAAATGGTATCCACTTTTATTGCAAAGTGCCAAAACTGGACTTTTTAATATCTCAGAAAGTACACTCTACATAAACGCTAGAAAAATGTGCCTACTTGTTCCTGAAAAAAAATGTTCCTCTTTTTGTGCCTTATTTATAGGTTCATTGGTTCATAGGTTGGTACTAGGCTATCAGCCCTAAGGCCTATGCAAGCCTAGCCATAACAATTCCCTGGAATTTTTTTCCCACAATATTTACTTCCCTGGGCCCCTGTCTAGCAGGGCAACTGACATGATCCCCGGGGTGAATTTCCTATCTCCTATCCAATCATCAAGGTTCCTTTTGAAGAGGGCCAATGAGGTGCTCTGCTTGATATGTATGGGCAGTCTATTCCAGAGTATGGGGAGTCTCTGGGTCAGGAACCTATCCCTCCAGCATGTTTTGTTCATTGTGATGATAAGGTTTAGATCCCTAGAGCGTGTGGCTCTGAGGGATTGGGATTTCTTAAAGTGGAGCATGTCCAACAGCTCAGGGTTTGACATGGCCTTGTATGTTAAGCAGTGATCGCCTCTGAGTAGATGATATGCCACAGTGTATAGCTGGAGTTTTTTTTAGACGGTCAGCATATGGCATCTGCTTTAGGCCTGTGATACTTTTAGTGAGGTATTTCTGTGGCCTTTCCAGCTGTTGCAGATGTCTTTTGAGGTACATACCAAATGGGGCAGTATACTCTATAATGGGTCTAATGAGGGATGAGTACAGTGACCTCCTTTTTTCTGGATGAAAAGCACTTAGTGATGAGGTGTGCCATGTAGAAGGATTTCCTGACTGTTGTGGCGAAGTAGTTATCGAAAGTGAAACCACTGTCCACTTGTGTCCCTAAGTCTCTCATCACACTTTCGATATTTAGTGTCCTGCCACCTATGTAGTAGTTCATGGGTACATGTTTTTTTCCAAAGGGGATGACTATACATTTCTTGGCATTAAGCTTGAGCCCATGGCTCTGGCACCAGGCATCTGTTTCTGTAAGGCCCTTTTATAGAATATCCACATAATTTGGAGATTCGATAATGGCTCTCAGTTTGCAGTCATCTGCAAACTTTGTTAGCCAGAGTCCCTTATTATTGGCCTGTACTTCAGAGAAGTAGATGCCAAACAAGAGTGGTCCCAGGACTGAACCCTGAGGTACTCCACTTGTCACTTGTCTGGAGCTGGATTTGGAGTCGGCTACTTTTAGCCTGGGTTCTGTCAGTAATCCTTACAGTCTGGGTTCTGTCAGTCACCCCTATGCATGATGTTCCTTTTTTGCAGGTATGTCCCTACTTTCACAGATAATGTACCCTTTCACGCATTTTTTTTGAATCCCCCTCATCACAAGTAATTTTTGGAGTTGTCTACTAAGCAGAAAACTATACTGCATGACCAACATACTAATGACACCAATAATTTAAGGAAATATTCTTATAACACTTATAACACTCTTTTTCAGAAGCGAAATGACCTTGTCTGGTAGAATTTTGCAATACATTTCACTAAATTCTACTTATTTTATACTAGCTCTTTGGTAATGTGCCTATATTTTCCCCATCATTTTTGTCATTCTGTGTTTTAAATGTATATTTCTGAGTAGTATACAACCTTCCTACTGAAAGCAGAAAGGTGTGTGTACTATTTGGTATTCAAATTTTATGTTAATTAAATGTTCAGATTTTTTGGATGGATGTAAATAGTTTTCCAGGGCCTTTGCTCTTATTTTCAATGTTGACGAGCACCCCCCCCCCAAAAAAAAATAAACTGGCTTATGCTTTTTCAAAACTTAATTAGCCCCTAAGCTATCTCTTCAAAATTCACTATCCTATCAAAGAATAACCTAATTTGGGCATATAGATGAACCCATATCCCACTTTTGTGTGCAACAACATTTGCCAGCTTGTCCTGCTATACTTTAGGTATAAGAAATCATAGCTTATTTTTGGAAATACATAAATAAAATGGCATTAGGAAAACCATTTTCTTTACAACAAGAGTAACAAGGTTATGGAACCCTTTACCAATCACACTGTCCAGAGATGCAGAAGTCTGATCCAGTTTATAGGGCTAATGGATTCTCATTTTTGTGGATTGAATGGGGTAGGGCTCATAATGACCACTTGTTAAGTCCAAAGCTTAACAATAACATTGTAATATGAGACTTTTATGGTCTGCTAAGTAAGGATGTGGAAGTGCCACCCACTGCTAGGGAGACTACTGAGAGAGAGAGACTCTGCTGACAGAGGGAGAGAGGGAAAGAAAGGAGGAGCATTCTGAGTTGGACATGTCAGTCTCTTAGGATGAACTGCGTACTATTTCTGATGACTAGGAGTCCAGTATTGTAACAAGACACTGATATGGTGAAAGTTTCCATACTAAGTAGGCTGCAGGTCTGTATGACAATTACATGGCAATACTAAAGACAAGGGATGAGGCTGAATAGCGTAACAATGTACATGTTCGGTGATTCATGATGGGCATAGAGTGCATATCTAGATTTCCAGAAACAGGTGACATCCCATGTCTTGAGAATGATAAGGGAAGCAGAGGGGTGTATTCTAGTTATAGGACAACTATACTCTTTAATTCTTCTGGAATGTCTGTGCCAAAGACTTGGAGAGGAGGAGCAACAATGAGCATTTTATCCAGACTTTGGGAAGGTGCTTTAACTTACTAGCTAAGTTTGTGTTTCTGTAATTGGTCATGGAAACTTTATAATTCAGTCCAAATTTATGTTGAAATATTACTTCAGCGTGCACTGTAGTGCCCATCTGAATGCAGCAAGAGCAGTGTCCACATTCTTTTCAATACATAAGGCTGGGATCTTTGCTCAGGCAAGGATCCATCTCCTCTCTTTTCCGCTCTGGTTCAGGATTTGCATGCAAAAGACTGCAGTTATATTAGGGAAGATAACTGGTTTGGGAACATATGGTTAGTATATCTGTTGCTTATAGATGATGCTGTCCTTTTCATCTCATTAAAATATTACTTCAAGTGCTTGCTGATGACTGCGATATATCTTTTAGATAAAAGACCATGGTGCGTTTTTTGGAAACAGATGCTCATTTTCAGGTTTGTGTGTACATATGTGTGCATGTGTGTGTGTGTGGTGGGTGGGGGTTGGGTACAGCTAGCACTAGAGGAGTACTTTTAAAACCTTGTTTCTTGTTCACCAGACATGGTTGCAATAGCTTGTATAGTAGAAAACTTTGAATTGAAGAAGCACCTGGAGTTGATAGTGCTGAATCGGTCTGTAACACTGAAGCATGAGTTTAATTCTTAGGATACAAATCTGGTTTTATAGCTCATATTAGATCCTCATCCTCACCAGAAGTTATGGGTTGTGTGCATTATTACTATTCACAGCAGAAAATGTCAGATTTACATAGTGGTAGTAGTCTTTATATTCTTAAACAGAAGAGAGAGTGGTAAGAAGAGTGCTAGAATCAGAGGAAGTGGCTAGAGAAGTTAGGTTATTTGGCCTGCCTGAAAGCACCTGCGCTGGGTTTCGTTTTAGAACTATGTTTTAGGTTATGGACTAAATCAGAATTAAGAAGAGAGCAGAGGTCTTTTATATAGTTGGTAGTGATTCCCAGAGTTTAGGGGTTAGGACTAAGAATCCATGTTGGGTATATTGTAGTTTTGTTCTTGGAGCAGTGTAGAAGTGATTTCTTATGTTGCTGGATGAGTTTTTTGTGGTAAGCTTTGCTGCAAGAGGAGATAATGTTTCATAAAGGAGAAGCATAAACAGAACTGAGACTGATTTGAGATCAACTCTTTGATTTACTGCTAACCATTTGGCCGTATTGAGATAAATATAGTGATGTTTTTTGGTGGGGGGGGTGTATAATGAGCAATTTCTTGAAGTGTCTCTGTTTCTTGTGGGAGACAGCAGCTACTGTGGAAACAGCATACTCAAGCTAGAGTAAAATAAATCCTTCACAGTACATGTTTTACCATGTCTTAAGGGGTCTATCTTAATTTGTTGAAGGACCAACTTGTCAAAACCCATATGGTCAAGACCATATATAATTTAATTCGACAAACTGTATCAATGAGATTGAGATTGCAGTACATTAGAAATCAGGGAATTTGCCCTTTTTCCCTCTGTAGTGTGATCTCAGAATTGATATAAATAATTAGTAATGGGTGTAGGGGTGCAACACCCCCATGTGTTGTGTGGCTTTATTTTAGTTTTTCAATTACCTGCATCATTGTCCATATAGTCTTGACCAGATAGGTTTCAACAGTGTGGTTGTTCGATAAACCAACATAAATCCACCTTGATAGGTAAGAAAAAAAGTAAGGAGTTAATTTTCACTTTAGTCTTAGCTATGTATGTTGTGAAGTTAAGGGTTTCATCTATCCAGCTACAAAGATAGCCGGAGATATTTCAGTAAGGTCATCACTGTTGTCCTTGATATCCAGGGTTCACTGAACTTCAGCAGGTTTGTTGATGGTACCAAAAGACATATATTTCCTTTTCCTAGAGATAACAAGTATATGCTCTATCAGACAATTGCTATATGATCATTGGTCATGCCTGAGTTAGTTTTGGATGACTGGATGACAGGGGTCAGGTAATCAGCATACAAAATCAGAGGCATGAAAGGAACATCATATAGGAGTTTGCTTATAAAGATTAAGAATGGCAAGGAACAAGTATAGATCCTTGTAGAATCTCTGTAAGCAACATGGCTTGTTCTGAGGAGCCTACCAGTTAAGAGATCCTTTATCCAAATGTACAAGTCTGGACTTGTACAGAAGTGTAATAAACTGTTAAAAAAGAATAGCATCTCTACCAGATTGAAGATCACTGTGAAGTCTACAGAAGGGGCCCTGTTACACTGTCTTTGTTCCTATTATTTAGGAATTTATCTGTAAATTTCACAGATTGGTCATTGTGCTGGAGGTCAAAACTTTTGCTGCTTGAGTGAAATAAGGTAAAAGTTTTGGATATATTTTGGGAATTGGAGATAAATGATTTTTTCAAGAATTTTACTGACTATTGTTAGTATGGATATGGATCAGAAATGTGTGACACTGTCTAGGTTTGGTTGTTTTAGGAGTGCTTTGGTTAGGTTCATGATATGAGGTATATAAGTTTGGATTATACAGAGGTTATAGATATGAAGCAGAGGAGCTATAAGGATGTCTTTACATTAGTAAACAAAATAAAAATCAATGTTACCTGCACCAGATGGAGCAGATAGGGAGATTACTTAAAATGGAGTTCAATGTCTTTGGCCCTAATTTGCTTAAAGTAAAAGAGTGATTTGAATGAAGAGGGGAGGGACACAGTGTGCTAAACACTCGTATGTAGTTGGGGGCAAGAGTTGTTCTTATGAGCTTTGTATGGGATCTGTAGGTTGGGTTGTTCTGAGTGGATTTATGGATTTTGGAAAGATGTCAACCTGTCATGTTTCCCTCAAAGAGAAGATTGTTTGGCTTTATAGAAGTTTGTCTGCTCCTATGGCCTGTTTTGAGTGGTGTGAGAGTATGAAGAAATAATCTACAGTGGAGACATGTGTATAATGTTTGTCAGTTTGGAATTGGATTTTGCAATACGTGTTTTAAGTTTAAAAGAGGTTTAGAGAGATCATCAGTAGATTTTGAAGTTGATGTGGTAGTGGTCACTAAAGGTAGGAGGCAAAATTTTCTGGTACAGATCAAGGACATCTTGCTATGAGATGATCTAGAAGGTGATAACTGTGGAAGGGTTGATTGGGTTTGGATTCGGTTGGCTCCATAATGGGTTAGATGAGACTTTGATCAGGTAGGAGATCAGCTAAGTCATTACCATAAGAGATTGGAAAATTTAGGTTGAAATCTCCTATAATAATTACAGTGCTACTGTCCTCAGTAGACGAAATTATATTAATCTTGAATTTTCATAGGAACAATGGGAGAAAGATACCACTTCAAGTAAAAGTGGTTTATATCTGTGTGAGGGAAATTGTGTTAGTAGCCAGTTGTGGTCTGATGAATTATTTGTTTGGATGATGATTTCAGAAAAGGTGAACATTGAAGGAAGGTTCCTTGTCTAGATCTATTACCTTGTCTGAAGTCAAAGTAGTAGTTGTATGACGGCAGTGGGTAATGAAGGTTTGGAGGGGTAATTTTTAGTCAAGATTCTGTGATGGCAACTTTGTCTGGTGAAAGAAAGGTTAGAGGTGTTGGTTTCTTTGAGTTTGTTGTTGAAATGTTGTGCATTATTAGATCACTGGAGAGGGTGACATTGTTATAAATGTAGTTAGCATTGAAGTTAGGCAGACCAGGATTCATTTAAGCATTAGCTTTTATTTTTGCTATAAAGGTTATTAATGCAAATTTTTAGGGATTTTTGAGAAACTTTCTAAGTGGGGTTTAGGTCTGGTAATGTAGGGAATGAATAAGAGGGTAGACTTTAGTTTAGATTTGATAAAGATAAGAAATTATGCATATAGGTCAGTTAATGAGTACAATTTTCTCCTGTGACAGGGAAAGAATAGTAGGAGAAGTTGTGGTATTGGAGCAAGATTGCTGGTGAGATATTTGGCGTGATTGGTGGACTTTGTTAGTTGTTTGAAATTCATTAGGGAGAGGAGAAGTAAAATGGGAAAGAGCAGTGTGGTCACTTAGGAATATGATATGGGTGTATGGGGAGAACTGTAGACTAAAGTGAAGTGTTTGTAGTCAAGGTACGACTACTTAACATTTTTGAAGGGAAGAAGAACTGTATTTTTGAGAAATTTTTATCAGAGTTGAACCAGTGATCTCAACCATGCAGTTGTGAAAAAGAAACAATAATTATTGGGGAAGGTGAAAAACTAAGTAAGGATTGTGAATGGATTTAGCATGGTGTGTGTCTTTAAGTGTTGCAGATTTGTTAGAAAAGGTGTGGATAAGAAGGAATAAATTAGAGGAGGCATAGGGTGGCTGGGAATAAGGTGTGATGGTGCTGATTTTAGTGCCTTCTTAAACCAGACACACTTGAGAACACTAGTGGAGCTTGACTAGGCTGGTAAGGCCCCTGGGGCCATTAGCTTATAAATTCCTTTTATCCTATGATCCTATGATAGGGGAGATAAGCAGGTTGCATCTCCAGCATTTGCAGGAGCTACTCAAGCTATGAATACACAATGCAGAGCCTCCAAGTCAGCAGAGGAAGAAGAGAATAATAATATGAATACCACCTCATGTCTCTCATGTAAACAGACCACTAGCCTGCTTGGACTAAATAAAATAAATAGAATAGTGCTACCAATTAGAGACAGAGAAAGATATTGTATTAGTGCTCATGTCAAAAATGCAGTTGATACTAATAGAGCCCAAAGTTACTAAGGACAGAATAAGCAGGCAGAAGAAAAAGAGTACAAAGGGGTAGTGTTAGACTGAACACTTGAAGTAGCACAAATCTGTGTGATATGAGTACCCATATACTCTCATGCTGCTGCTAAGTGCTATGGAGAAAGGTACACAGGAAGCAGGAACTAGGTAAAGATTGAATATGGCACTCCTCAAAACCCAAGTAAATAAACACTTAAAAGGGGGTGAAACCTGTTCCACAGATGCCTTGCGGTCTGTAAGTGAAGAGAAGATATGATAACTGAGTCTAGGAAACCAGCGGTAACACAGATTGGTAACTTGAAACTAAAACCAAATCTGAACCACATAGGGACTGAAATTAATTATAGAACTGTCTACGTTGGGGCTGTAAAGGCAGTAGATAAGCAAAGCAAGGGAGAGAGAGAGAAAAAGAATGTTGCTCAGTGAATCATGCCTAAGTATTCTGCACTCAGTCATGGTTAGAAGTGAAAAATACGTATAGACTTTAATGAAGTTGTTCATATTCACAGAAATACTGACCCATTCACCCACATGCATGATCTGACATACACACTCACCCATACTCTTGATTCCTACTTAACTCCCCTAATTCGATCCCCCTAACAGACAAACACACAAACACACACATGCACACACACACACACACCCACACACACACACACACACACATATGCACACACACACACACACACACACACACACACACACACACACACACACACACACACACACACACAATCATCCATCTTTATTTGTGTGCCTAAAGACATGCACACATGCAAATCAAAACACCCCCCCATGTAACAGTCTCACCCCTGTGCAAGGGAGGGCAATCCACAGACCAGTGGGAAAACTACATTCTCATAACTCTGATCAACTTCATATGAAAGGCCATGGAGAGAAATATTGCTATGAAACTAATCAATAAGAACATAGGACACCTCCAAACACTAGACCCATCATAGTTTGGTTTTGTCAAGGGCAGGATATGTCTGCTCAATCTAGGGGACTTTTTTAAAAAGTCACCTAAACAATAGGACTGATCATAGAGGCAGTGCTTAATCACCCTGTCTTACAGTAGGGTCCCCTAATACACTAAAGGCAAGGACCAAACAAAATAGTCCATGATAAATAAAAAGTATTTAAATCTAGCTATGGAAAGTATAGTTAAACACCTATGGGAAAACACTGCTGGGTGACAAACAGGAAACATAGCTAGGTTTAAAATGTCCCATCAGGGACAATAGCCTAGTACTCATTTATGAGCTTATGATGTGACCCAGGCAGGCATTCTGGATGTCAAGCACCACCTCCACCACTACCACCTACTACAACATCTGCCAGGTAATACATCATGATCTACTGGTGGCTTCAGCAGAGGGTGAGACAACACTGCCAACCACCTCCCCCATGACAGACCAAGTACATACTGAAGGGTAACCAGTAGTAACAATGTTCCCAGCGATGCAAATACCTCTCCGTAACCTCCAGAAAAATAGTAAAAATGAATCCAAATAATCAGGCGAAGAGGTAACCAGGGCATACAAACTATAAGTTCCTTTTCAATGAAAAATATATCCAGTAAACTTGTAGAAACATAAAACAAGATTTATTTGGTGCACCAAATAAATCTTGTTTTATGTTTCTACAAGTTTACTGGATATATTTTTCATTGAAAAGGAACTTATAGTTTGTATGCCCTGGTTACCTCTTCGCCTGATTATTTGGATTCACATACTGAAGGGTGCATTGTACTAGTGGAGCTTGACTAGGCTTGTAAGGCCCCTGGGCCATTAGCTTATAAATTGGTCTAATGAGGGCTGAGTATAGTGGGGCAATGATCTCCTTAGATTTGGATGCCATTCTCTTGGATATGTTCACATGGACACATGGTGATCAAAGTTCAAGGTTACTGTCAATATGAGTTCCTGGGTCCCTGACCACTGGGTATAATCTTAGGAGAAAATTATCAATGTTGTAATTTCCAGGGGTAGTCATCTTTCCAAAGAGCATCAATATGCATTTTTTCTTTTGCATGGAGCTTTAGACCATGATTCTGGCACCAGTCATTTATCAGTATCAGACTTTCCTGGAGAGGTCCCAATAACCAATTATATGTTACACCACTAGTAACAAGGGTCATGGTGGAGGTGGATTCCTCTACCCTAACTTTATATGTCCTATCTTGAGCCATTTGGCTATCCACCAGTTAACATAAGGATCTATGCCTAAATTTTTGAATTTGTCTATATTACCCAAGTGAGGTATTGTGTCAAATACTTTTTTCAGGTCAAAGTAGATAGTATATACCATTTTGCCATTACCCATGACTATAGTGGCCTTCACAAAGAAGTCTTCCAAGTTAAATAGGCATGACCTGCCCTTGATGAAACTGAAATGAGATATGTCCAGTGTTCGAAATTTCCTATATCTTTGTTTATCAAGTCCACAACAATTATTTCCATGACGATGCATATAAGACTAGTCACACTTATGGGTCTGTAGTTCCCTTGATCTGTTGATGGTCAACATTTGTGTAGAGGGATGACCATTGTAGTCCTCCATTCCCTAGGGATAAAGCCTGTCTGGAGGCAATGGTTGAATAGATATTCCAGTGGGCCTAACAGATCATGTTTCAAGTTATTTAGGAGGCATCCTGGGATATTTTCAGGACCTGCTGCTGCAATGTTTTTAGCTCTGGGCTGTGCAGTGAGGACCTGTTCTTTAGTTATAGTTGGGGGACAAATGGTATAGGGTATTTCCTGGGAGTGAACTGGGGTGATGGGGGGTAAAATTGGGGCTACATTTGTAAGTCAATTTGCTATATTCCCTGGTGTAGTATAGAAGGCTCCATTTACTATTAGTTCACCACACTGTTGGATGTTCCCTTTAAGTTTACATACATAACTGAAAAATTCCTTATGGTTAGCTTTAGCCTGGAAGCTATTTATTTGATAATCCAAAAATACCTTGAAAGGAGCAGCACATAGATCCACAGCATTAGCAAAGCACAAGCATTAATGGTAAAATCCAAAATAAATAATCCTAAAGGATAAGCGCTTTAGTTCCATTTAAAATAGGAAAGTTACCGCCAATCAAATCACACAAAAGGCACACACCCCCTGTAATATACATTATCCCAATCTTAAAAGTAAGTACTTTTACTTACTTTTAAGATTGGGATAATGTATATTAGCTTTGTTTTATATGCATATTTAAATATTTTTCATATGTTTTTATGTGTTTTAAATTAAAACAAAGGCATATAGGTTTTGCATGTAAATATTTCTCTTCATAGAGATAATATGCTTTGTTTTTTTTTCTCTTATACAGAGGGCATGTGTGTCTTCTGTGTGATTTGATTGGTTGTAACTCATTATAGCGTTTAAACGTATGTATTATGTTTTTTAAGAAGCCTATTTAAATGGAATTTTGTTTCTACTGAATTATGTGATGAAGTTCCCTACTTTAAATGGAACAAAAGTGCTTATCCTTTAGGATTACTTATTTTGGATGTTACCATTAAAGCTTGTTCTTTGCTAACACTGTGCATCTGTGTGCTGCTCCTTTCAAGGTGTTTTTGGATTATTTGTTTGTTCATTGTCTTGGTTTTTGGATTTGCAAAGCTATTTATTTAAGCCACTTTTGAGTGTGTAATAAGTTTATCTTGAAGAAATCCTGACTTATAAGAGGATGAAAGTGCTAAATAAAAATGATAACATTACTTTGGTTCTCCTGTGCTTTGGTTAGTCACCATTTTTTACTGATTTTTAGTTTGGTATTCTCTTCTGACTAATCCAAGTTTTTTTCTGTTCTTTTCTGGTTGAGTGGTTCCAGAGCAGGAGACAATCTGAATAAGAATCATCCAAATCTGGATAGTCATTGTTTTAGTTGTAATGGGACTTATGCTACTGTTCCCTGTAGCAAACAAATTGACATTGGAGCATTTAATAATACCTTTTGGATGCTAAGTCAATTTTCTAATACTTGTTATTATTCCCAACTGATTTCAGAAGGGCAAGTAAACTGCATGTTTATTGAGGATCATGAGGGGGTGAGTTATTTTACCTCTACAAATACTGGAGGATTTACTAGAAAAATTAATTTTGAGAATTGATTGAACAAGTTGTTTCTGTTTACTAGTGAAGAAGGAAGGGACAATGTAAGTGCAAATGGTTCCCTAGATGACCGTTTTGTGCTTTTGAGAAAAATCTCAGCAAATACAAATATTTACAGCTACACAATACATTTCTGAGGGAATGCTTTAAAAGGGTTTAAGGCTTTTTAAATTTCCTAATGAAGTTTTGAAAGGTTCCATTTTTATATAGGAAACTTATCCAATTATTTGACTGGACTAGTTTAGAACTGATACCTGTCCAGATGAAATGCATTAGTCAGATTATGGAAGCCATAGCCAAAGAAATCAAGGAACTTGAGGCATTTATTACCAAAGATTTACTTGTGGAAACTAGAAGTTATACATGTAACAATGCTATTCAAAAAATACATGTTTGCAGGAAGAATTATGATAGGAAATGAAAGAAACTGATTAGAGACATTGAAGACTATGAGATTGGTAATGTATACCCATTAAAGAAGCGGGTAAGATAGATTGATTATAATTTCAATGGATATGCTCATGATGGTATATCTTACCCTGTATATAATGAGCCTCAGAGGGAATCTGTTATGGAAGATAATATGAATAACAATGATTTTTTTGATTTCCCCCATTGAGACATGCAGAGGGGTTAGCACAATGGAACCCTACTACAAATGTGTCCAATTTTAAGGAGGGAAGACCCCAAATCAACTCATGGAGGAGGAACAGGAGAAGGGAGAAGACTTGGTATTAAGTGGCTCTGTTAATGTTAAAGATACTAATGAAGTTATATTCACCATTAAAGGTTTTAAAATGCATAACTACAACAACTTAGAGATCAATGAGATGTATGCTATGTTGTTCTCTAAAGGTTTTTCTTTTGTTCCAGCATGACTTCTTAATTTGGTTGATTCACTCATTGAATTGAAGTTATTTACAAGGAAGACAAATATTCAATTATTGTTTGAAGGAGGGGTGAACTTGATTCTTATGGTTTAAAAAGCAAAAGTACTTTTAATCTCCTGGTGAGCCCTCTTTATAATTAATTTACAGACTATGTGTAGAAATTAGAAATGTTATTGAACAAATGAAACATTCTAAATTTTAGATGAATTGCTGCAGCATTTAAGAAATAATCAAACTGTATGGGTGATGAAAATCTAATAAAGGGGAGGGATTGTATTGATGGATATAATTTTATATAATCAAAAAATCTTACAATTATTGTACAAAGAAAAAATATATACTACTAGTTCTGTTAGTGAAGTTGAGATTGCATTTAAAGCTATATATTTTTATTTATTTATTTATTTATTTATTTATTTATTTATTTATTTATTGACATTTGTTAACTGGGTTTGTCCAACTGGGCTTGTGGCCCATTTTCAGTGGAGACCCGAGGAGAAAAGCTCCAGTAATACATTTGAAAACAAGTACAATTTTAAACAATATTGATATAATAGCAGTTATAGCAAAACCATTTACATATGTTGGGATACATGCATAAAGTTAAAGTTGCATTAAAAAGAAGCTAAGTAACAATTTTACATTGATATAATTCAATAGGTCAACAATTAACATTTTTTGTTTGTATAAAATTGTGCAAATGCATAGTAGACACAATGGAGAGAGAGGTGTAATGAGGTAATAAGTATGGTCCTTTTGACAGTACATAAAGGGAAGGAAGACTAGGTAGGGTCATGGCAAGGGTAGGTTCTGGAATTGAGAAAATAAGCTTTTAGTTTATTTTTAATTATATTTATTTGATATTGTATGATTTATTAATATAAGGGGGACTTAACCAATGGGAAATATGGCTATATGTCTGTGATTAAACCTACTATCCCATCATTTTTTGGTATCCCTAATGTCTATAAGAATACCTTGGACCCATCCCTAAAACCCATTGTAGCCTCTGCAGGTTTTAAAATGGAACCAGTACCCAAATACATTTATTTTTAATTGAATTTTTTTCAGATAAGCAACATGTTGTAAAAGACTTCAGGATTTTTTTACATTAAATACTTGATCTTGAGGTTGGAACACGGAGACTATTTGTAACTATTGATGTAAAGGATTTATTTTTGGCTATACCACATGATGTTCATTCAGAATGGTTTTCTATGGCAATGGATTCTTTTGGTAAGTTGACAAATAGCGTAGGAGTTTACGTTTTGGAATTGGGTTTACATAATTTTCTTTGAGGGAGAAATATTTAAGCAAATAAAAGGTGTTGTGAAGGGTACAACCTCAGCAGCTGTTTATGAAAATTTTGTCGTGTGGTTTTGGAAGGGTAGTGTTATATGTAAAATATTAAATAAAATGAGATGCAGAAGGCTATATACTCCAGAATAAGGCCTTTACTCAGTGCAAAAACACAAGCGCTTTCACAGTTAAGCTTCTTCAGGTGTAAATAAGCACTAATAAAACGCACCTTTATATCCAAGAAGTATATCACATGATACAAAGTCATATGACAATAGGCCTATATAACTCAATTATATCATGAACAGCTTATCTAAAACTTTATTAATACAAAAATATATAAAAAATATATAAAACATGTATAAAAAACTATCATATAAACATATATATGCATAGCTTATATAAAAAAGCATATATTTAAACTAAATGCTCAGCGTTTCAAGGGCCTACTCTTTAGTCTTGGTCTCAAAGGAATACATTCATTGAGACCATGACCATCAGTACTCCCAAGTCTGGTAATCCAGACAGCTTCCAAGCTCTCAATTCTATTACTGATGACACCCTGTCTCAAGCTCTCATAAGTCAGACCTATCACTCTAAAATTAAAAACATGGGAACTGTCTGTATTGAGAACATGTCTAGCAAGTGCATTGGTCTTATTACCCTTCTTAATATTATAACAATGTTCCCTAATACGTTCCTTAAGACATCTGTCTTGCCAACATAGAATTTGGAGACGTTTTGTGTGGGTTACTTACAGCAGTTGGTTTTGTTTCTCAGTGTTATATGTAAGTCCAAATCTTATCTTTATGTAAAGTTTTTTGGGACATTTTTGGATGACATCTTTTTATTTTGGGAAGGGGAACCTCAAAGGTTGGATGAATTTACGGTATACATAAACAATACTACTGAATTTTTAAATTTTACTCATGAAAAGAATGGTCAAGTCATTAACTTTTTGAATTATCCATCTATCATAAACCTACATTTTCTAACTCTTATTTGTTTTTCAATAGTTATCACCCATACTAAATATAGTTTGGTTAGGGGACAAATGGTTAGACTTTCCCAGATGATATCTAAAAAAAAACAGATTTTATTCTGAAATGAATGTCCTTAAAATATGTTATTTGAGACAGGTTACACAATGGGACTCATTGAGAATGTAGAAAATGAGGTATTAAACAAAATATACTTGTCATTTAAACCTGTTCTAAAAGGGGGTGTTTTAAATAACAATGAGAACATGAATGTTAAAAATTGTGGTCCTACCATTTAGCTGCTGTAGTTGAAAAATCAAAGAAATTATGCTTAAAAATTGGAAAATGCAGATTAATTCCCATACCGGTTTAAGAAATAACCTGGGCTGTGATATTCATTTTATTTTAAAGAAAGGTAGGAACTTAGAAAAAACATCCTGGAATTAGATAACACCCAGAGGGCGGGGGTGGGGGGGGGGCTACTTTACAATGAATAGCTGTTGGGCATGCCTCTATTGTCCATATTAATATAGTGGACCAAGCAGAAGTGGCAAATTAACCAAGAAAGTTTTATTCTAAGGGTAATTGCAGATGTTAAACTGTAGGATAGTCTGTTTAGAATCATCTAGCATGCTAATTGTTTTATGTGGCACAACTAAAAGACCCTTAAAACAACATATTTACGAGCATTTATATAGTTTACACAAGGGGATAGTAATAATGCATTGTAAAAAACATTCTACACTTCTCCCCAATTTCATTAAATTTGTCTTTTGTATTTTACAGAAAGTCCAACCCACACTAAAAGGAGGTGGTTGGCAAGCCATTCTTGAGCAAAGAGAACTACATTGCCAGCTATTGTTAGAGGCAACTTTGTTTCCTTGATTAAATGAAACAGTATCCTTTGACAGTATTTTGAAACTAAGAGCAGCAAGGCTTTAATGGTAGGAATATATTGAGTTGCTAATGGCTTTTATTTGATAAGAATTAGTTATATGTATTTGTTTACTTGAGTTAATGTTTAATATATATTTGTGGGATGATTCATTAATGATGTAAATGAGGAACAACTTACATTATTGGTGGGGTTTTGTGATCGTGTAACAGTCTGAATTTGTTTAAGCCACTATTGTGCATGTGTGATAAAGTTATTTGAACAAATAATGAATTGTAAGAGGACGAAACTGCTAATTAAAGTTTGATAAAGTTACTTTGGTTCTCCTGTGCATTGGTTAGTAGGCAGTTTCTATTGTTTTTTAGTTATGACATCACTTAACAGGGCGTAGCTAGCCTTGGAAAAGTTCTTAAAAGTTCTGGAGATTTCTGGGAGTTCAGCCCTTATATTTATTTCAAGGGTGACTACTTTGTGATCTGATCAGACAGGCAGGACATTACATGGGGGGAGTAAAATGTTCCCTCATATTTGTGAGTGCCAGATCCAGGATATTTGTACACCTAGTAGGTGTGTCAGTCTTTTAAAAAATAACAGGGTATTAGTAAACATAAGCCAATTACTACATTGTCTCAGGTGCCCATTTCTACCAGGCTGGCTACAGAGACATTAGGAAAGTGCACACCCATGGCTGTGGATTCTCTTTTTTGTGACCTTTGAGGGGTAATGTAATCAGTGTTTGGAATTGTTGGGCAGGTAGGAGAGGTCTAGGATTGCTCTAAAACAACTCTGTTTTGGGTAATGCTTCTCAGCAGGAAAACTAGTGGCTCTACACTCCACTAGATACTGTAGAAAGCAACAGAGGAAGTTTTATATGGAAAATTAGAACTCCGGGTGCCTGCTGCTATACAGGGCACTGCAAACCATTGTTGTACATCTTAGCACAAGTTACAGAAGATGAGTTAGAGAATAATTCAAACAGTAAGCAATACAAATTGTATAACAGTGTATATAAGACTCAGATCCTTCAGCAATTCACAATTCTCTCACTAATGTGAGTGATACTAAAAGACTAAGGCTCTCACACTAAATGAAATGCAAACAGAAAAATAATGTAGTAGAAATCTAATAAATGATTCTCAGATCCTACATTAATTCACAATAAGTAAAATTTCAGAAAAGAACAATACACAATTCAGATTAACATTTTGAATATTGAAGTGGGCATTCGTTTAAATTTGGTTATGATGAAACAGAAACTAACTCGAGCTTTAGGAGCCTAATGGGAAGTATATTATTGTTTGAGCTATCGGTGTCCAGTAGAAACAGCACTGGGAGGATTTGCAAACTTTAATTTACAATAGGGGTTTTCAGCTTAATAGGTACCAAGTTTGAAAGTACAATAAGAATTGGGTGGATGAGTGGAGAAAAATCCAAAAATCTAGGCAGTCACACAGCAGTTTTAAACTCAGATCTCTTCTTCCAGAGCAAGAATCTATTTATCTGTACCCAGCTTGTTTCACATGGCTTTAATGTTCATGGTTACTAAATTAATTTTACAACATGTAAACGAAAACAGTGAATGGCAAAGGCAAAAAATGAAAAGTGCATAAATGTCATCATTGTATGATGTCAATAAAAATGCCACACCAAAACACATGGAATTCAGTCAAAGTAGTCTATTCAAACCCAAAGTAACTTCCTTGGGAATCAGAACTTGCTGTTCAAAAATTAAAACCTTAGGGGATTCTCATGGCTACCAATAAAATTTATATCCACATATCAGAACCCTTTCTCCCATAGACAGAGAAAACATGTTGGTTACCTACTTGTTACTCCCAGAATGTCTTCTCTTCACTCAGACTTCCCCTTGTCTTGCATCTCCTGTAATCCTTAATTCCTCTTTGAGAATCTGTCAGTCAGTACTGTAGACAAGCTGCTTACAAAAATATAAATAATGACATATTTGACATTATACAATGACCCCCCCATTAATATTCCAAAACGTGCACGCTGATTGGTCAGCATGCACATTGTAAATCAGACTTATACTAATGGAAAAAGGTCCGGTCGCTCGGACTTTCTCCATTAGTATAAGTCTTTTTTTTTTTTTTACAGCAACAGAGAACGCAAGATCATTTTAAGATAGCGAGATAGCTTTTAAAAAAGCAACGGAGATTCTCCATTGCTTTTTTTAAAGGTGTCTCGCTATGTTAAACTATTTTAACATAGCGAGACAATTTGTAAAAAGCAATGGAGATCTTGTTTTTTCCTTTGCTTCCACCCACAGCTCTGATGTACTGCTTAAACATACGCATGCACAGTATATCAGAACTGCCGCAGAATACCAGACAGCTGCGGAAGGGCAGCAGGGAGGCATTATAAAATCCCATTATTTAAGAAAAGTATTTTTTTCTTAAATAATGTCATTGTATAATAGCAATAACCCACTTCTGTGTGTGGGTAATGCTGGATTTACCCATGGTTGTCTTTGTTTGGCCACTTGGGCTTCACCCTCGTGATCAAACCACACCAACCATGGGTAAATCCAGCATTACACACACCCAGGCATGGGTTATTGCTTAAGTATTTTATCTCCTCCTTCCATAGAAAATCCTTAGCACTTTAACTTGCCCACTATCATTAGTCATCACCATTACTCAACTAGTATGGAAGCCAGCAGTGATAATTCCTCCAACAAACAGTTCAGCTTCACTAATTGTAAATAATTCCAAACAACTGGAAGCCTCCCTCTTGGCATAATGTTTGAAATACTAATTTATCAATAAATTGTTGATTTTAGCAATCTTGTATCGTCCTTCTGCGGGGCACTAGTTAACACATACCATATCCGGTGCTCTTTTTGCCTCTTTTTAAACAACAGTATTATTCAAATAAATATGGACAAAAGCTGATTCATTAGTGCAGCATTTATTTTTATTTATTTATTTATTTTGCTATTTCCTTTTGACTAACTGTCCTCTCTTACTTGGGAGTTGTCATATAGGCAGCTATCAGAGGCTTTTTAGTTAACCCGAGTCTTAACAATCACTGGCTGATGTAAGCTCCCAGATCATTACAGGGTGAGTTCTATGCAACCCCCACCCCTGTCATGTATCCATGCTCATGCTCACACATGCACACAGCCATGCACCCACACATACAACCCCCCTCCCCCCCAACATACACACACACCACAATGAGGGCTACTCTCACCAGCTTGGAACGTCATACCTATATCACCTGGTCCAATGGCCATTGTTGTTGTGGAAAGACCTAACTGCATGGCTATAGTTTGGCTGACTGTGGCCACCATTTCCCTCCACATGATGTGCAACCCACCATGAGTTGCTTAATCATATCCTCCCCTGTTCTGCTCTTTCAGTACCTGAGTCACTAGGCAAACTGAAGTCCTGGAGGCCATTGTCAGGGTTTTATTCATGTAGCCCAAGTGCCAAAACTGATTCAGTATTTATTAAATTTAAAAGCTTTTGATCTGAATGAGCATTCCTTATCATCATCAGCAGCAGCAGCCCCCTTTTCCCCATTTTTTCTACATGGGGTTGGGGTATTGTGTTAACTGTCGCCAACTCTCTCAGTTCAGTGACACACTCCTGCCTTCTTCAACACTCATGCCGGATTGTCGTAGATCTTCTTTTACGCAATCCATCCACCTCTTTGCTGAACATCCTTGCTTCCTCTTACCTTCTTCCTGGCTGTCCCAAATCTTCCTCACCAGATCATCTTCTGCTTTTCTACACATGTGCACAAACCACCGTAATCTGTTCTCTTTGATCTTTTCTGCAATTAGAGCTACTTTGGTTTCTGCTCTTATGTCCTCATTTCTTCATCTCTCCCACAGTGTGCATCCTACCACCTTTCTAAGGCACTTCATTTCCATCACCTCTAGCTTCTTCAACTGTTCTGCCTTTACTGCCCAGGTTTCTGTACCATACAGTAGTGCTGGTCGCATCACTGTCTTGTACACCTTACTTTTCGGATTCATTAGCATTCTTTTGTCATAGACTATACCTGATACTCTATGCCAGTTGGGTGCAGCCCCTCTGATTCTAGCTTTGACCGCTTCATTCAGACTACCCTTCGCCACAACCACCCCTTCCCAGATACTTGAAGCTGTTTACCTGTTCCACTATCTTCCCTTCTATCTCTGTTCTCAGATTCTTCTGATCTCCTGAATTTGCTGCCATCACCACCGTCTTATCTGTGCTTAGTTTCATTCCATGTGCCTTCAGATTTGCATTTCATTATCCTATTCTCTGCTGAAGTTCTAGCTCAGAGTCTGCCTGTACTGTGGCATCATCTGCATACAGCAGCTTTGATGATCTGTCCCCTCCAAACTGTTTGCTAATATAGTCCATCACCAGTATGAACAGTAGTGGGCTCAGAGCTGAACCCTGATGTACACCCACTCCCACTGAGAACTCATCTGTGAGGCCGAACACTGTTTGCACTTGAGTCACTGGGTCCTTGTACATAGCCTGCACTAATTCTACTAATGTTTCCGGGACTTCAAACCACCATAGTACTGCCCAGATTAGCTTTCTTGGGACCTTGTCATATCCTTTCTCCAAGTCTAGAAATGCCCATTTGGACTCTGTCCTCATTTCTAGCTTCTTCTCAAGTATCTTTCTCAATGCAAACATTGGGTCAATTGTGCTGCATCCTGATCGGAACCCAATCTGTTCATCTCCAATTTTACATTCTACTACTCTGTGTATCTGTTTATCAATCATTCTCTCCAGAACTTTCATGCAGTGTGGTAGGAGTTTGATCCCTCTGTACTGCCCACAGTTGTGGATGTCCTCTTTGTTATTGTACACTAGCACAAGTATGCTTATTCTCCAGTCATCTGGGATACGCTTTTCTCTCCACACTGCTATTAGTACCCTCAGGAGCCATTTCTCCCCTATCTCACCCAGCATCTTCATCATATCTGCTGTCACCTCATCTGAGCCTGCTGCTTTCCCTGACTTCATCTTCCTTAGTGCTGTTCTTACTTCTTCTAAGATGGGCTCCACTTCTTCTCTAATTGTAGGCTGTTTCTAGGGCAGTACAGCTTCTGTGGAGCTATCTTCATTCAGAAGCTGCTGGAAATACTCCTTCCATCTGCCTTTGAGGTCCTGTGGACTGGTAAGCAGGTTGATGCTGGCATCCCTTATGAAGGGTGTCTGACTACCTTCTTTATCTTTCTGCCTTTGCCTTGCAACCTGATATAGTTTTTCTGTGCCCCTTACTGAGTCACTTTCCAGAAGATGGTACAGTGCCTTTGATGCCTTATTCTTTGCTATTGCAACTTCATTCTTAGCTTCTTTGTTAGCCAACCAGTAGTCCTTCCTAGCCTGGTCAGTCTTTTCTGTCTCCCACTTCTTCCTGCACTCCTTCTTTCTTTTGATGACTTCCTGGACTTATGCATTCCACCACCAGCTTTCCTTATGTACCTTATTTCCATACCTGGCTAGGCCACATATCTTTTCTGTAGTCCTAACACATGCTGTTTTTAGGCGCTGCCACCCTTCTTCAACTCCACCTATTTCCTCCTCTTCTTGTGGTGCTAGAGCCCTGAGTAATTCCTTGAACTGCTGTACTTTCTCTTCAGTCAACTTCCAGGTCTTCAGCCTGGTCTCTGTTGATCTTAGAGCCTTCTCTGACCACTGCTTGCAGCTGATTGTGGCAACTAATGGTTTATACTGTGGGCCAACTGTTTCACCGGGGATGACTTTGCAATCATGGATTCTACCCCAGTCCCTTTTCCTTACTAGGAGGAAGTCTACCTGAGTTGCATGTCGGCTACTCCTGTATGTGATCTTGTGACTGTCTCTCTTTCTGAACCATGTGTTGGCTACTATCAAGCCATTTGCCAGAGAGAAGTCTCGAATGGCTTTTCCTTCTTTATTCCTGTTACCCCACCCATGTTGACCCAGGCAGTCCTCATATCCTGTTCTGTCTGTACATATATGTGCATTCAAATCATCCATTATCAACACCAATTCATGTTGTCCTGCTTTATCTAGTAGCTACTGCAACTGCTGTCCGAATGCATTCTTTTCCTCACTATCACAACCCTGCTGTGGGGCATATGCTGATATTATGAATACTGCCCTATCATTACACTGGAGTCTGATTGCCATGAGTCTCTCATTAATTCTAATGATATCCCTCACTGCTTTCTGAAGCCTCTCTCTCACCACAGTTCTTACACCATTCCTAGCCTGTCCCCCACCTGAGTAGTAGAGTTTGGATCCCAAGCCAAGTTGCTTTGCTGCACTGCCATTCCATCTCATCTCTTGGCTACATAGGATATCCAGCCTCCTACGTATCATCATGTCATCCATTTCCAAGCTGCGTCTTGTCAGTGAACCTACATTCTTTACTTCTTCACAAATTAAATAAAATAAACAATATACTCACAAACCAGTAAGCAGTTCAGATATGTAGCTGCTTTAGCAGAGGTACTAAATTTGAATGCTCAGCACTTCCCATGTTAAATGACAACTTTTAAAATCCACTCTCTAGTGAAATATTTATTAGAAAAAAGTCTGTTTTGGAACAAAAAGGGCTCTCTCATTAAAGATATGAACCAATCAATACATAGTTTCTTAAAATCCAAACTTTGATGGGCACAGCAAATCAAAGACTTTTACCAGTAATTCTCTAACTAGAAAATTCAAGCACTCCATTATCAGGAGAATCACTGGCAATCGCTGATTTAAAGCTGGACACCTGCCTTGGAGCTAAGCACTCTGGCCTTGGTTTGTCTATCTCACAAAACAGCTGGACACTCCTCTAGATTAATGCTCTTAATGAATTAACAATTAAAAAGACACATACACTCAACTGATTCCCATTTGCTGACCCATGGGTTTCTTACTTTATAGATTCATAGTTTGGTACTAAGCTATCGGCCCTAAGGCCTATACAAACCTAGCCATAACAATTCCCTGGCTATTTCTTCCCACAATATTTACTTACCTGGACCCCTGTCTAGCAGGGCGACTGACGTGATCCCTGGGGTGAATTTCCTATCTCCCATCCATTTGTCAAGGTTCCTTTTGAAGAGGGCCAAAGAGGCGCTCTGCTTGACTTGTATGAGTAGTCTATTCCAGAATCTGGGGAGCCTCTAGGTCAGGAACCTATCCCTCCAGCATGTTTTGTTCATTGTGATGACAAGGTTTAGATCCCTGGAGTGTGTGGCTCTGACAGATTGGGATTTCTTTAAGTGTAGCATATCCAACAGGTCTGGGTTTGACATGGCCTTGTAGGTTAAGCAGAGATCGCCTCTGAGTAGACGATATTTAACAGAGTATAGCTGGAGTTTTTTTATATGGTCAGCATAGGGCATCTGCTTTAGGCCTGTGATTCTTTTAGTTAGGTATTTCTACGGCCTTTCCAGTTGTTGCAGTTGTCTTGAGACGTACATACCAAATGGGGCATTGTATTCTAAAATGGGTCTAATGAGGGATAAGTACAGTGGGACAATGACCTCCTTTTTTCTGGATGAAAAGCCCTTAGTGATGAGGTATGCCACATAGTAGGATTTCCTGAATGCTGTGGCGATGCGGTTATCGAAGGTGAGACCACTGTCCACCTGTGTCCCTAAGTCTCTTATCACACTTTTGGTGTTTGGTGTACTGCCACCTATGTGGTAATTCATGGGTACATGTTTTTTTCCCAAAGGGGATAACTATACATTTCTTGGCATTGAGTTTGAGCAATTTGGTAGTCAATTTCTTATGTCAGTTGTTCTATCAGAGAATCGATTAGTATATCTCTCATTCCTATATAATCTCCTACATAAATTGCTTGCTGTTTCTCTACTACTCTTTGATAATCCCAGACGTCCCCAGAAGTTGTTCTCTCTAAATGCCTTATATACCTGAATAAGGTCTCCTCTGAATTATCTGTATGAAACACTGTAAACAGACAGATATTTTAATCTTTCATAATAACATAAACTTTCATATCCGTGAATTCCCTGCTGTAGTCTTTCCAATCTACTCATTCCAGTTTTCTTATAAGGCATTCATATTATTATTCCATACTCTAATTGGGGTATAATACAAATTGCAAACAATGGTTTCATGATTTCTGATTTCCTAGACTTTGTAAATGTTATTATGCAACCCATTGTTTTAAAACTATCATTAACCAATTTGCTGAGATTAGAACAATTCAATGCGTATCTATCCACATTCCTAGGTCCTTAAATGAATTCACACTTTCAATCATTTTGTGTAGTATTAAATATTCACTCTTCAGTCTGTATTTCCCAAATCTCATATAAGTTTTTGATGTATTCTTCAGCATATTATTCTCTTTTGTCCAAATGGTAAATTTAGTCATGTTCTTTTAAGACATGCTTGTCTATGACAGATGTAATAATATTATCCATGTGCAAGTCATCTCCATAGAGACTATACAACACCACAGATGAAAAAGCTAGATCTGAACGATACAACCTAAACAAGATGTGGTCCTGGAACAGAGCCCTGGGAGACACCCTGACACTAATCTCAAATTTCACCTGGCCAATTGCTGTATAATACTTGCCATGTTCCATTTGCAAGTCATACAACTAGCCGTATCATTAAGGTTACATTAATACCTACTTGCTGTAATTATTGATTCACATTTTGTGTCTGACCCTATCAAAGACTGAAGGTAAGCCTATATAAATTATGCCACAATACAATTAACATTTATATCTATTATTATATTATTAGGTTCATAGAAGGTTACTAGGCTAATGGCCCTAGGGCCCTTACAAGACTAGCCATATTTATCCCGAATTGCCCTGATTGTCGATGGTTAGGTGAGTGAAGTTCGCAGAGTTAAGGTTCTATAGTAGTTAATACTGACTTCCTCTGTCCAGGAAGGACATGGGCACCACCCCAGAAGTGAATTTGTAGACACCCATCCATTGATCTAGGTTGCATCTGAAGAGGGTCAGGGAGGTGCTCTGTTCCACATAAACTGGAAGCTTGTTTCAGAGAACTGACACTCTCTGGGAGATGTATCTATCTCTCCAGCATGGCCTGTTCATGTCAAAAGCTAGTTTAAAATCCATGGAGTGAGTGACCCTCATGCTGTTTGATTTATAAATGTGTACCATTTCCATCAGGTCCTGGTCTGAGACTGTCCTGTAAGCCAGGCAGAGGTCACCCCTTAGCAAACTCTAGGAGACAGATTACAGTGTCACATACTGTTAGATACATCTCCCAGAGAGTGTCAGTTCTCTGAAACAAGCTTCCAGTTTATGTGGAACAGAGCACCTCCCTGACCCTGGCCTTTATTCCATGTAAGACTTGTTTTGTGCACCCTGTAATTTCTTGGTGAGAAAAGTCTCTGGTATTTCCAGTCACTGCAGGTGACTGGTGAGGTACTTGCAAAAGGGAATATTGAACTCACTTATTGGTCTGATGAGGGCCAAGTATAATAGAATTATAACATCCTTAAATCTAGATGTGATGCCTTTACTTATAAGATGTGCCGCATAGAATGATTCCCTTACTACTGTGTATACATGGTGGTCAAGGTTCAGGTTTCTATCAACCTGAGTACCCAGATCACATACCACTGGGTGTGGACTTAGTGGGGGGTGCTGTCTATAATGTAATTAGCAGGGATGTCAGCTTTTCCAAAGGAAATAATAATGCATTGTTTTTGCATTTAGCTTTAATCCATGGTTTTGACACCAAACTTTTTTTTTGTGTTAACCCTGTCTGCAGTATACTAACATTGATGGTGGACTCAATGATTGCTCCCAATTTGCAATCATCAGTGAACTTGGTCAACCACAGGCAGTCCAAGCTTGTCTGCACTTCTTAGAAATAAATTCTGAACAATAAGTGGCCTAGCACAGAACCCTGTGGTACATTACTGGTGACTGGTCTTTTGCTAGAGGTTAAGTCACCCACTTTGACAGTATGTGTCCTGTTAGTGAGCCAGTTAGCTACCCATCTGGTAATGTAGGGGTTAATTCCCAGTTCTGAGAGTTTATCTATAATACCTGAGTTGGAGATTGTGTCAAATGGCTTGCTAGGTCAAGATAGGTGGTATGCACTGTCTTTCCCTCATCCAGGGCCTTGATGACTTTCTCAAAAAAGTCAACCATGTTTAACAGGCATGATCTATCTTTAATAAATCCGAACTAGGTTGGGTCCAGAGTTGGGAGATTACCTATGTCCTTGTTAATAAGGTCCATAATGAGTCTTTCCATGGCCTTGCCAATGAGGCTAGTCAAATTTATGGGCCTATAATTCCTAGGGTCAGTTGGTCGTCCTCTTTGTGCAGAGGAATTAGTGTGACTGTCCTCCATTCCATCAGAACATAGCCAGTTCAAAGGCTGTGGTTAAACAGGAATACAAGTGTGACTGCAAGGTCATGTTTTAAATTGTTTAAAAGGCAACCTGAGATGTTGTCTGGTCCTGTTGATAATAGGCTGAGGAATGGTGGCAGGTACACTTTGGGGAATGACTGAAGGGGACAGGAGGGTGACGTTTCTCCAATTCTGTCAGGTAGCAGGTTGGCTATTACCTCCAGTTGAGTATGAGTGGTGCCATCCACAACCAGTTCAGTGCACAGTTGGGTATCCCACTTTTAGATTTCAGACCTAGGTAAAGAATGCATTGTGATTTTCCTTAGCTAGGGAGGCTATTTTTCCTTCATAATTAGCTTTGGAGGACTTGACAAGATCTCTAATTTGTTTAAGCTAGACCATTCCAGAATCAGTTCCCTCCTGTTCTTGGACATTAGTTTATTTCTCTTGTTGTATAGCCTGTTTATAGTAGGGGTCCACCAGGGCGGCTTGTTCTTTTGGTAAGACATGGTTTTAATTCAGTCTGGTACAGCCAATTCTATAAAACTGTTTAAGTGGCTATACAGGACATTGATGTACACATGTGCATAGGTGTTGGTTATCTGCATTTAAGGGGGCTTTGAAACTTATAAGAGTACATCCAAGTTACTCCAATTAGTTTTACATAGTGACTATTTTGCTTCATATAGTCTATAATAAATCTTCTGTGCATTGGTTTATATTTCAGGCTGGTATTCACTAGTGGACTCTTAACTATTTATATATATATTTTTAATTCCTTTCCAATTGTTTTGGGCTTTTTGCACTCTGTAAGTTTTCCATGGAATTGCTTCTATACACTGTTTAAGAAGAACTGTCCACCCAAGCAAATATGAAATAATGTCTTCAAACCTCAGAAGTAAATCAGAAGTAAATCTTGAACTTTCTGTTTCTGTAGTCTTGAAAGGGTTCTATCCATTGTTACCACATCACAGACCCTGACTTCAGATAAGGAGTTTACTGCATTTAACTGCATGTCCCTTCCAGTGCTTTAAGAATTGTGTATGGTAAATTTGCTCAATATACGTACTTTCTATTTGTCTCACCTTGTAATTTACCTCATTTATCCATTGACTTACCTAAGAAGACCCCTGTAACTTAGCCAGGAACTTGTTTTGAATTGTCAGTACCAGAAATAAAGTTTAGTCTCAAACTTGAAGCTCCTTATTTTGGACAGCCCATTTACAGATGCCCTTATTAGCTGGCTTGTGCCCTCTCTCTGTGCCCCCACACAATACTTGTAACCTTTCCTACAAGTCAGCATGATAGATTACCTATGGCACACTTGAAAGGTGCCTTATCATCCTCCCATGTCTCTTTTACTGCATCTAGTAGCCCTTAGGGCCATCTACTATGTAACAATTCAAACAGAAAGATTCCTGTAGAAACAGAGTATCTCTTGGACTGCAAACTTAATTAGGATAAGAGTTGGTCATAGTCCTTACTGCCTTTTCAATGACCTTCATTAATATAGATTTCGGGGTCCTATTAAACCACACTGTCAAATCACCATTTGTGAGTGTTAAACTCAGGATTTCATCTGCTTTGCTTGGAAGCTTTGGCAAAGGTACCTCAAGATTTTGGATATGAAGTGTGTACTTTAGTCTGCTAGGATCTCTTTTGGTATCCCTACCTAGGAAACTAGGAATATTAGTTGTTTAGCAATTGTTTTGCAGATCACTTTCTTAAGCAGAATGGCTTCAGGAAACTGGGTAGGATAGCCCAGCACCACTAAGACATGCTGATACCCCTTGGTGGACCTAATTAACTGCCCCATGATAACCACAGTATTTTTTTCAAATGTAACTTTATTTATAGGCACTGGAATTAAAGGACTCATAACACCCAAGTTCAGGGGCTATTCTTTGACACTCAGGAGAACCATAACAATAGTTTTCCCTTTCCTTCAGGACACCTGGCCAAACAAACCTGACATGGACCCTTGTCTTACCATGTCTATACATCCCTCAAAAGCACACCTGAGGGCCACTTGCATGACCACCTGTCTAAATGGCATGACTACTAACAGAAACATACAATAGTCTCAGAAACGCTAGACTTTTAATGAAGCTTTCGGGCTCTCAACCCTTCATCAGCATACATAGTTCTCATTACTTCACATTTAAATAGAGGAAACAATTAAAAACACATGACCAAACCAACCAATAAAATTCAGAAAATCATCCCATATACTTCATTGTAAAAAACCAATTATTAAGCAATGTAACAATTTTAAAAACAGTATTTTACATCAAAACATAATTTGTCAGCTCATCACAAAACTACAAATATACTAATATAACTTATTATAAGTTATTCATTTGTCGCATTAGTAATACAGGTTTTATACTGGTAGCATTATTTAAACCAGGAGTGGTATCTACTTGTAACCTAATTATCCACTCTAACTCCCTTAATTCCAAAAGGTTGTTGACATCACCCCCCCTCATACCCACTTGTACTATATCAATACATCTAAATTTGAAACTGTGTGTGTTAAATTCTAGTATATGTTTATATAAAGCATTGGTCTGTATCTGCCTGTTTATTTCAGATCTGTGCTCTATAATGCGATCTTTAAGCCTTCGTGTAGTCTTCCCAACATAGAACGTCTGACATAACGTACAAGTAGCAAGATACACCAGTTTCGTAGTGTTACAGTTAGCATTACAATAGAACTGAAATTTCTTATGAGTGACCGGATGCTTAAAATAACAGTCTACTTCTAAAATATCCCCACAGCATGTGCAATTATAGCATTTATAGGTACCTATTTTATTATGTATTGGGCTTTGTTGTTTTACAAAATCCTTATAACACAGCATATTCTTTAAAGCCTGATGGTTTCTATATGCAAAACTTGGTTTAGACCCTGCTAAAAGATTAAGTTTGGCATAGCCATCAAAATTGGCCAGTTTTTTTCAATTAATTTGCATATTTGATTTGTATAACCAAAGTATGTGGTTATATATCTTATAGTTGTATCTTTCCTTATTATGGATATAGATAATTCGTATTCATCATTCATCATACCGCTCAAAAATATCGGTTTATAATCATTATTTCTACCCTGTGTCACCAATTCAATATTTCTATTAATAAGGTGTTCTGCATATCCACATTTCATAAATTCTATTTTCATAACTGCTATCTCATTCATATATACTTGTTCTTCTGTTGTTAGCCTACTCACTCTAATTAACTGCGACTTCATTATGCCCTTGAATACATGTGGTGGGTGCATACTAGTACTTTCTAAGTATCTTATTGTGTGCACATCTTTTTTATGCACTATTGTTTGTATTGTATTGTTCTTCTTATATAATTTTACATCCAAAAATACCATCTCATTTGATGAAAAACTAATTTTGAATCTAAAAAAACTTGTTGTATTATTAATATATGTAGTAAATTCATGGAGTTCTTCTTCCGTGCCATCCCATATAAAAAAACAATCATCTACAAATCTGACATAACTTTTCACATGCCTATTCAGTACATTACTATGATTTAAGATATATTCTTTCTCCCAGTGAAACAATACCAAATTCGCAAAGGTGTTAGCAACAGATGTCCCCATAGCCACTCCTGTTAACTGTTTATATGGGATGTCATCAAAAATAAAGATGTTGTTTGTTAATACCAAATGTAAAAGTAAACATATATTCTCTACTTCACATGGTTGTTTAGTTGAATTACACAATAATAATCTCCTTATTGCTTCCACACCATAATCAATGGGAATAACAGTAAATAGAGATTCTATATCCAAAGTTACAAAAATATAGTCATTAGAAACATTACTGTACCATGCATTTAATTTTTTCAAAAAGTGTGTACTGTCTTTTATTATACTTTCGCACTTAGGTAACATATCAGCCAATATTGTTTGTAAATATTTAGATATAGGTTCAGTTATCCACCCTTTACCTGAGACTAAAGATCGCATTATAGAGCACAGATCTGAAATAAACAGGCATATACAGACCAATGCTTTATATAAACATATACTAGAATTTAACACACACAGTTTCAAATTTAGATGTATTGATATAGTACAAGTGGGTATGAGGGGGGGTGATGTCAACAACCTTTTGGAATTAAGGGAGTTAGAGTGGATAATTAGGTTACAAGCAGATACCACTCCTGGTTTAAATAATGCTACCAGTATAAAACCTGTATTACTAATGCGACAAATGAATAACTTATAATAAGTTATATTAGTATATTTGTAGTTTTGTGATGAGCTGACAAATTATGTTTTGATGTAAAATACTGTTTTTAAAATTGTTACATTGCTTAATAATTGTTTTTTTACAATGAAGTATATGGGATGATTTTCTGAATTTTATTGGTTGGTTTGGTCATGTGTTTTTAATTGTTTTCTCTATTTAAATGTGAAGTAATGAGAACTATGTATGCTGATGAAGGGTTGAGAGCCCGAAAGCTTCATTAAAAGTCTAGCGTTTCTGAGACTATTGTGTGTTTTTGATGACTACCAACAGACCAAGTACACTCTGCTTTCTGTCCTTTGATATCCAATCGACCAGATCATTTTGCTCTCTTTTGAAATAAGGATAAGCTGGCAGAGGTCCAACAGGGCAATCTTCACTCACTACCCTGGAAATGTTCTCCCTGCTATGGGTCAGTGTCTCATTCTCCCACAGAGCCCTTTTAAAGCTAAGCTAATCTGTCCGGGTGATTTGCAAACTGGAGATCCCCTTCTCTTACTATGTCTTGGAATGCAGAGGGCTCTGCCACCTTTCTTACTAAACCAGGCACGACAATCCACATAGCTCACTTTCCCTAAGGAAGGGTAGCTCAATCAAATGTTCTAAGGGATTTTTTTAGTAAGTTTATGACCTTAAACCTCCTTCTGCCTTTGTGGCTCCTCATTACCTCTTATTTCATGCTGTGGTTTTAATCCTGCTTTAGGTTCTGGGGACTTTGTCTCATTTCTGAGTTTGTGACAACCTCTTCCTCTGCTGGGATTCTTTGTATTACATGGGCTGTAATCCCTGTCTTCTCTATGCACATGTATTTACACTATGGCCTTCTCAGACCCTGTCCTGTTACCCCAGGTCCTGTGTACCTTACTCTGCATTATGATCCTTGGCTGGTGATGGTGGTGCTGTCTTGATCCTGTAACTTGATGAACTACCTTGATTTAAATTCTTCTAGTGGGGGTATACCAGGTTTCCTAGTATTATTGCCCTCCTACTGTTTCCGGAGGTTCAAGAAAAGGGGAAGTTTTTCATGATTATCCTGATATCATAAGAGAGTTAATGTACCATGGTTACTGGATTGAGGACTTTCTCAAATTTGGTTTGCACCTCTACCTCTGTAACCTGGTAATATCCTTTTCCCCATGAATACAGACTACCTCATTGAACTTTGACGAGCAGGACTTCTTTTCACAAATTTACTGAGCATGACTTTGATAAGCAGGCCTTCTTTTCACAAATGTACTGAGCCTTAACTAAATTGATAACTCTGCCAAAGTCTACTACGCTATTGTTCTTACCCATCCAATCTTATTACCATTTTATCAGCTTTGTTGTAGCACAGAAAAAGAACGTGGTCTTGACCAACTATCATTCCTTGATTACAAGCCATAACCCTTTTGCCACCAGTCTCTTCAGCTGTTTATATTGGAGTTTCAAATTTATTCTCTCCATCACAGTATTTGGCTATCTGCCATACTTAACACACCAAAAGTAAGAATATAAAGCATGGTTCTTTTTATTTCATTCTCTGTTTTTCAACTACTTTGGCAGATATCTTCTTAACCACATTTTCAAAGCACCATATTCTTTTTGATAATGTTACAAAATCTTCACCCTTTTATGTGTCAGCTTCTCACACCATACCCATTTTTAACGATTTCCAGCAGAGGTCTTTTAAATCTGTCTATCACAAGAATTTCCATCATCCTTTTCTTGTTGTTAATACCCACTGTGGCTAACAAAAATGTATTCGTGTACTTTAAATGAAATAGTGGTGCCCTTACTGTTTTATGCTTAGAGAAAACCATTCAAGAAATTTAAGGGAATGAGACTATGTGGTGACTCTTGTCCTTGCCAACAAATTTTTCTTTACTTTATTAAACTCACAAAAGTCCAAGCAAGGTATGTTAATGTATGCACATAGAGGTCCTCTTCGAGATGTGCTAAATGAAACAGGGCCTGCTGAAGTGGCACCTACCATATTTCTCGATCACATGGAACAAAATAACTGGACAAAGCCATAAATAATGGGGGGAAAAGGTCCAAAAATAGGGACACTTTTTAAATATTGCTCTTATAAGCTTAGAAAGTTGATAGAATAACAGGTTTTGCATTACCCAAGGATTTTCTGAAAGGTATTAAGACTAAAACTCAATCGTCTGTCATTATTTTCTAACTTCAGCCCTCAATGATTTACCAACAATTTGACAGAAAAAAAAACAATTTTATGAGAAACAAACCCAAAATATGAGGCAAAAATCTGGACATTCTGTGAAAATCTGTACAGTTGAGAGGCCCCAAACTAAATTTTCTCCTCACAAAGGCAAACCCCTACTGATTGCTACAGCCTATCTACCACCGCCCCCCCCCCGCTTCTCTAAACAAATTCAAATCACTCAACACTAATATCCTTAATAACTGTCCCAAAAATAATAACATAATAATTCTAGGTGACCTCAGTCTTGATTACTGTGGATCTCTTTTATTTGATATGGTTATTTTCCTAGCAAACTTAGGTCTCCTACAACTCATAAAAGAAACAAGGTGTAACTTCATCACCTACAAACACTTCACACTTGACTTGATTATTACAAACATTACAAACTCCATCTCCAACATAAACATTCTGTCACCATTGCAAAGTGACCACTACCCAACCAACTTTACATTCGTCAATCATCCTGCAAAACTACCACCAATACTACAAGCCTTCAGAAATCAGAGTAGCATAAATATAGACAAATTCAGAACCTTTCTCACAGCCTACAAGAGGAACCATGTACTCTCCTTATGTGACCCTAATTCAGCAGTTGTAAGCCTAACCAGCTTTCTTCCCCAGCTCCAAGACTAATTTTTCACATTTGTCCACAAGCTTCATAAACCCACCAAAACAGAATGGGCATCTACTGAACTCAAACATCTTTTCACTCTAAGGGATGAAACATGGCAAAAATGTAAACAAAACCCCAAAACTGACAACTGCACCTTTATAGTCTTGCATTACCTAGCCAAAAAGTCCATCAGGAGGCACTAATGAAATCTCCAAACAATTTACTACCCTTTTACATCCCCCAAATGTTTTTTTGGAAAGAGGTTAACCTACTTTGTTTACCAGGGAAGCTCGACTAGGTAATATCCATTTTCAGTGGAGGTCCTGGGAGAAAAACCTCTATTTGCTTACATTGCATTATAAAAGTTCCAGTTAAACACAGAGTAGTTACATTTCTATGTACATTTATATACAAACAGTAGTTACATTTATATATTATAAGATTCTACAAAGGTTGAAGTTACTAAAGGAAAGCCCACTTGCAACTTAGTAGATTGTACAGGCAGCAGTTATGTATAAAAAGTGTTTTGTCATTTCAGTGAGAGGTTGAGAGTATTCTGTTTAAGGAGAGTATCGTGTGATGAACATAAAGTCTTAACCTTGTGATGAGCATGTGCAGGATCAAGATTGGTTAAGATGTTATTTAAGCAGTGATTTAAACTACCGAGTTTGTCAGAGTTTTATTTGTGTGGGGATACGTATAGGAAGAAGACCTCCTTGTGATACCCTGTCTAAAACACCATTTAATGTGGTACAGCAAAACTTTTTGCAGAAGATTTCCTTAAGCAATTTAGCAATCTTCCATCAATAAACTTCAGACCTCCCACAGATCATGCATTTCCCTCCCCAACACCATTCACCCCTTCTTCCACTTCAAATGCACACATCCCAAAGAAGTCTGTATTCTACTTGAAATTATTTCCAGTGACACCCCTCCTGGATCTGACAGGAAAAAAAAATATCTCCCCTTTTCTATCACAACCAGCCAGAGCAGCCAATAGCAAAGGAGTTCTCCTTTCTCAAGTTGAAAGTGGGCTCCCAGTTTTTGAGTTTGCCTCAAAGAGAAACATGGCCACACTCCAGAATATCTCTAACAGCATCTGCCAATCCATTACAAACTTACTTCTCTCTGAGCATCACTGCATCTCCCTAGGAAAAGTCAAATGGCTACCCATAAAACAAGGATCTAACCTACTTTTAGGATCCCAAGTCTACAGATTACTCCATCTCCACACATTTACTCTCCTTACAGCTAGACTTCATGAAAAAGAAATCCTTATACAACCTGAGACACTATTCACAAACCAGACCAACCCTCATTACCCCTGGAACCAAACTCCATGGCACTGCACATGTTTCTCCTCTCAGGTATCCACTGTTTGGCAAGCCCTCCCCATCGACACTAAGTAAATCAATGCTTATCCCAAATTTAGAATGCAACTCAAAAAGGACTTCTTCCAACCAAATGTTCTTGCATCAACACAAGACATTTCACTTAACCTGTCTCCTTTCTGAGTCTCTTCTCCTCTTTCAAGATTCACTGAAGATTGACCCACTTTAGAAACTAATGTATATATTGTATATTACACTCTGCTTGATTGTATATTACACTCTACTTGTTCACTAGAATGTATAAACACTGTTCTTTTGATGTAATTAGACTGAACAACTCTGATATTGAATGCATTTCTGTATCATTTGAGTAACAATTTGTATTTCAGCTGGGCTGACCCTGAAATTGGTCAGTATTGATCAGTGCACTACCCCAGTCAGCAAATATAAATAAATATCCCTCCCCCATGTATGGCAATCTTTTAAAATTGTACTAAATGGGCTTGCAAGTCTTTGGCTCTTCTGAGAGGCTTGAGTGCAGGCATGAGCCTTTTTTGTACCATTGATTCAGCTGCCACCACCATCCCTTTTGGCATAGTATCATAGGAGGCTACTAAGATAACAGCCCTACAGCCTTTTTAAGCAGAGCCATTTGTGCCCCAATGTTCCCAATTGTCAATGCCTAAGGGCTGGAATGGCTTTGGCTTATGTCTGTGGCTTAGGGAATCTACACACTTCCCCTGTTCATAAAGGCCACAGGAGACAAGCCATGGGTAAATCTGAAATTTCTTATCCCTTAGTTCAAATTGCAGTTGAATAGGCTTAGGGGAGAGCTCTGTTCCACATAAAGGAGTCTGTTGCATAAAAGGGGTAATCTCTGTGACACATGCCTGTTTCTCCAGCATGTTTTGTTTATGTCAGAGATGAAGTTTAAATCCTTAGATCAAGTAATTCTAGTGTTGTTTGTTTTGCAAATGTGTAGTAGATCTATCAGATTTGAATTGGAGAATGCCATGTAGGCTAGGCATAGATCCCCTCTGAATAATCTGTAGGAGACTGAGTACAGAGACAGGGCATTGAGGCAGACCACATATGACATATTATTTACACCCTCTATTCTTTTAATGAGGACCTTTTGTGGCCACTCTAGCTGTTGCAAATGCCTGGTCAGGAAGAGTGCATTGTGCTTGACTATTGGACTAATGAGTGGGCTATGATCCCCTTAGACCTGGATGCCTTGCCCTTATTTATAACTTGTACCACATAGAAGGATTTTCTCCATCCTAACATCATGTGTCCTATCTGGAAGCCATTTGGTTATCCATCGGGTGACATAGGGATTTATGCCTAAATTTGCAAGTTTTTCTATAGCACCCAAGTGAGGTATTTTGGCATATGCCTATGCCAAGTAAATATGGGCAGTATGTACCATTTTGTCCTCATCCATGTCTCTAGTGACCTTCTCAAAGAATTCCACCAGGTTTAGTAGGCATGAACTGCCCTTGACGAAACCGGACTGTGGTGGGTTCAGTGTTTGAAGATTTCCTAGGTCTTAGTTTATCAGGTCCACAATAATTCTTTCCATGACTGCAGTGAGGACCTGTTCTTAAGTGATAGAGTAGAAATGTTAGAGGGTATTTCTGGGGTGAGAGTGTAAACGGTGGTGATGAGGAGTAAAACTGGAGCTAAATTTATCGACCAGCAAATTTTCTATATCCCCCAGTTCAGTACAGGAATTTCCATTTACTGTTAGTTCATGACACTGTTGGGTGCTCCCTTTAAGGAAGCATACATGACTGAAAAAATACCTTATTGTTATCCTTGGCCTGGTAGGCTATTTCAAGCATTACACATGGGACAGGGGGAGGGGGTGCAACTTTCCTTAATTTGTGCAGACTAGATCCAGGATATTTGCACCTCTAGTAATTGTGCAGACTAGCTGTTCCAGGGTATTTGCACTGACAAAATCCAGGAATCTTTGAGCCTGCATTTTAGTGATTGTGTATGCATCCCTGTTTATACTGGGATAGTTGCAATTACCCATGAATATGATGTTGGTCTGAATTGTAAGTGATTCCAGTACATACAAGTACATGGTATAGTTATCCTGGGTCATAGATGGGTACCTATAGCTAGCAAGAATATGGTAATGGACTTTACCTATGGTTAGTTTACATGGAGAAGCTCAAGCATGTCATATTGTTTGGCCAATCTTGGTGGGTGCTTACTATTTATGTAGATTGATACACCTCTAACTCTTGTCTCTTTTTATGCAGAAGCTGGTCTACATGTGTGGAAACCTTGCAGTGCTGGGGTATCTTCCATGACTTTAAAGCAAGTCTCATTAACTGCTCAGATGTCAACACCCTCCAGAGTGGGGAACAATTCAGGGTTGTGGAGCTTTTTGTTGAGACTCTGAGCACTGAGCAGTAAAATCTTTATGTTACTCTTGTGTACAATTTGCGAAGTTGGATGTTTTATCAGTTTGTCATTGGCTAAAAATATAATAAGATATAGTCTGTAGTAGTTATTCCACTGTAGTTATCAAGTAGTCATCTCACCAAGGAAATGAGCACAGATTTAGACTGCCTCTGGGATCTCCACCATAATGCTATTCAATCCCAGGTACACACACAAACAAGATACCCCATTTGGCTGTGACTGGTGGAATTGGAACTTTTAGTGAAGGTGAAAAGTTTCATCTGCTGACTACATGTTTTCAAATAGCAGACACACATACCATCTCTCATAAAATAGCACATAAAACAGACTGACTTTGCCTAAGTGTAACCAAAAGGATAATTTAGGTTCCTAACCCAGAGACTTCCCATACTCTGGAACACACTCCCCATTCATGTCAAGCAGAGGACTTCACTGGCCCTCTTTAAGAGAAATCTTGACGAGTGGATGGGCAATAGGAAATTCACCCCAGGGATCACTTCAGTGGCCTTGCTTAACAGGGGAACTGGGAACGAACTTTGGGTGGTGTGATGCCATGGAATCTTTTTGGGCTAGGCTTATATAGGCTCCAGGGCCATTAGCCTAGTACACACCTATGAACCTGTGAATGAGAGGTAAAAATAAAACAAGTTATGCGCTTGTTTAGTATGCCATTTATTGTGATAGCTACTTAAGTGTCAATACTCAGTTTAGGTGTTCAATACTTCCCTTGGATTATACTCTTTAAAATACATGACAGATAGGTAGATATACAGATTGATCTGAAATAGTGATACTTTGGGCTTTCAGAAAATGTGGGCAAACTCAGACCCATGCAGTAAGACTAGATATTTTGGTCCAGTTTACACCAAGCAAAATGAAGTAAAGTAAAGTTCATGTTAACTTGGATTGGTTAAACACAATGAAAAACAAACGTAAAAGACTTTCTTTACTCTGTTCATAAAGGCATAAGCATAAACAATGAAACACAAAAACTGAAACTCTTAGGTCTAGTATAGTTTAGCTGGTTGAGACTCTTAGTTCATATGCTGAACATAGGAAACATTTCTCCTAGTTAATAGCAGTAAGATAAAATGGAAACCTTTACATGCATTCTGTGAAATATTCCACTTCCTTTTAAGACTTTGCTTTTGAGATAAGTGCAGACATACTTCCAGGGTCTTCTGATCATTTGCAGATAAAGTATTTTCTGTCCTCAGCCAAGAAGAAGCAGTTTTTATAAAACAGCAGCAGCAACACCCCTTTCAGAATACAGTCCTCCTCTCTCTCTTAGGAAAAAATAAGTCTCTTGTGTTCCAAATTTTACAAGACAGATGAACAGTTTCCTGGATTCCAAGTTCTGCTAGGTTGATACATCATCTCCTGGTTTCCAAGCTTAACTTCAACTGGCATATACTCTGGGATTCAGAACGGCTTAGTAAGATGCAAGTCTTGTGTTGGAAAGTTTTCCCTGAATGCTAAGCTCTTCAGATTTATAGAATGCTCTACCAGTGAGGTTTTTCCCTCATGGTGGCCTCAACACAGACAGCAGTACCTTGGGCAAGCTGTATTTCAGTGCTGCGATCCATGGGAGAAGATAATGCTAATTAGCCATGTACCCTCCTCTGGAAATGTCCACAGCTCCCCACATGCTTGGCTGGGTACTCTGAATCAATTGGCTGAGTGAAGTTTTTTTTCTATGAGGAAAAAGTGCCAACCATCAAAAATGGTGGTCACTCATTCAGTCCTATAGGATATAGGGTACTTGTAAGGCAGGAAAAGCCATGGCAGTTGAGGGGAGTAACATTGTGATTATTTATTTATTTATTTACTACATTTGTTAAACAGATAATGTCCAACTGGATCAGGATCCCATTTTCAGTGAAAGCCTGGGGAAAAAAGCTCCAAAACAGTAAAATACTAAAAAAGCTAGCAATACTAACAAAGTTAACAATATTAATTATATACAAAACAAATATAATTTCAAGTAACAGTGTGCAGAACATATACAGTGAAGCATTAAACAAGATACAATATACAGAAAGGCATTGACAGTGACAGCAACAGTTGCAATACATGTGCAGCAAAGTTGCGTATGAACCCATGTCGAACACTGGCGCTGGAAAAAAATGTAAGATATCAGCAATACAGCATAGAGATGAAGGGGAAAAGTGGGAAGGATAGTAGCAACAGGATAAGGGCTAGAGTTGGAAGGAGAAGTAATGAGTGATGTAGTTAGGGGGTAGGTAGAATTAGCCTGGAGTATGGCAGGAGCAAAGCCAATGATTAGCTAGGTAGTCCTTTAGGAGTTGTTTGAACTTATGATAGTTAGGATTTTTTGTGATGGGCTGAGGAAGAGTGTTCCAGGATTTGGCGATTTTGTAAGAATAGAGGGAGTCACCATGATAGTTGCGGGAATGGGTAACCTTTAACATTAGTTTGTCAGAAGATCTGAGTGACCTGAGATTTATACTACGTTGGACTTGGTTAGAAAGAACAGGGCAATTACTGGGTTGGTGGACTATTTTGTGGGCCATGGTGAGTTGATTGAGTAATAAAAGGTTAGGGAGTTCTAGCCAGTTTTGCTGGGAGAGGACTGATCAGTGCTGAGTTCTGTATGGGTGACCAGTGGGGCAAACTTGGCAATTTTGTTGTAGCAGAATTCTAGGTTATTAAGGTCAGTCTTTTGCAGGTTTGTAAATATATGGGATCCGTAGATGAGGGTAGAAAGCAGATGTTATTGAGCAGTGGCTAGCCTTGCGATTTCAGTATGGTATGGTTTGGCCTTACAGAGGGTGCCTAGTTTGTTTTGGACTTTTTTGATTGTCAGGGAAATATGTTTATCAAATTTTAGATTATCATCTATTGTGACACCTAGAAGTTAAGTCTGGTTTGTGGGTACTATCTTGGTTATGTTTGAGGAGAGGATTGTGAGAGGGGACTGGCATGATTTGGATTTATTATTTCCAAAGACTAATATCTTAGTTTTGTTTGGGTTTAATATGAGTTGATGTTCAGTGAGGTATTTTTTTATTTCCTGAAAAGAAGTTTGCATTTTTATTTGAAGTTCCTGGGGTGAGGGCACTGAGCAGATAAGTGTAGAATCATCAGTGTACTGGACAGTGGAGGCTAGTTGAGTTGCAGAGCTGAGGTTGTTTGTAAATATGTTAAAGAGGAGAAATATGGAACCGTGGGGTATACTAACTGATATGGGGAGTAGGGGGGAACGGCTGTTCTCCCATTTGGTGGCTTGCTGTTGATTGGAATTATAGCTATGGAACCAGGACAGGGATGAGGAACTGAGGCCATAAGATGAGAGTTTGTTGAGAAGTAGTCAGTGGGAAACAGTGGGGAAAGCTTTGGACATATCCGGGAAGATAGATGAGATAAGTTGGCCTTCATTTATGAAATGTTGAATGGTGTTAGTGAAAGTCATTAGGGCAGTGCTAGTGATATGTTTAGGTCTAAAGTCATGTTGTGAGGTGGATAGTAGGTTGTGACTAAGGATGGTGGTTAAGGAGTTGGTTGTGGATGCATTTTTCTAATAGTTTATTTATTTTATTTTATTTATTACATTTGTTTGGAAAGTGGGCCTAAAAGAGCCCATTTTCAGTGGAGGCCCAAGGAGAAAAGCTCCGACAAGAACATAGATACAGAAAAAAATTAAACATTAATTGGTACAGAAGTAGAAACAGTGTTACTCATACTGATTCCAGTAATATATATAGAATATATACATATAAGCAGGAATTTAGTTGATTGCCAGATTAATTCAATCAGAGAGATGTAAACAGAGATATATTAATCAGCATTATTGTACAAGTATCAATAAGTGATGAAAAAATAATAAATATGAAGAAGGTATTATCAGTCAGCATTAGCAAAAAGCATAGGAGTTCAGTTATCATATAAGGAGAAGGAAGAGGTTAGGTTATAGAGCAGATTCATAGCCAGGAAGAGTTGAGATGATTAGTTGTAGACTATTATTTCAGTTGTAGGAATCAATATAATGCAACATATAAGAAATATGTATTACTGCCAAATATAAGACATATGTATTACTGGCTACAACAAACATCTAGGCACCTTAAGGTAAAAATAGACAAATTCAGTGTCGCTAAACCTAAGTTTGCAACTCACTAAATTGTACTTGATGAAAATACACAACCTCTGGTACATACAGTGAGAGATAGTACCTACCCAAGCACACTCCAGCTCAGTAGACTACAGAAGCTGCTAATTTAAACAGATATCATTTAGAACAGTTCTGTGGCAGGTAAATTTTCTTAGAAGCACATGCTGACCATTTGCAAACATTCGCACAAAGCATAACTGCATAATGCACGTAAGGTAGAAAATATGTTACACTGCTAAACAATGAACACTTTAAACAACTAAAAAGCAGAGGTACACACAGCAAGTAGTAATCATTATCATAAAGCAATTGTCCATACAATGCACAACAGATAGTTGAAAAAAATGCATTTATAGTACGTACAATCACACTGTATATGGATGTATATGGATGTGTAATAATGAGTCCCTTTCATATTTGGTCACTTAAACCTTTGAGTCTGAGTTGACAGGTGGTCTCTGTAATAATCTAACAGCTAGTATATTTCTTGAAAGGGTTAAGCCTGAAAAGGCCAGGTAGCTACTGGTTTTATCCCTGTATGTAGGGACTTGAATGAAATGTTGTGTGTGGTATGTTGTTATGTGTCTGGTTGGTCATTCTAGGGAAGGTTATACAGGGAATCATGAGTCTGAATATGCGTGTGTGTGTGTGTGTGTGTGTGTGTGTGCTCATGCACATGCTCGTGTGTGTATGTGTGCATGTGTGCGTGTACATGGAGGAATGCTTCCATGAGTGTGTCTGAATGTAGGAGACTTGTGTGTGGGTGAGTGTGTGTGTTTGTGTGTACTTGGCTTGTTTGTGTCTGCGTGTGTTTGAGGGGTAGAAGCATCTTTGTTAATGTAGTGCATAAGATGCTATCAAGAATATTGAACTGGTTAGGTCTGATGGCACACTGTTCAAAACAGGGACTTGGTTATGAGCCATTAATGGGTTCTTTCTTATTGTAGCCATACCATGTCTCAGAATATGAATTTCCCTCTATCATGCTAATCGACCAACCTGTGTTGGGTAATTAATGTGGGCAGAGACAAATTATCTGACTCTCAAGCACAGGCTTCTGGTTTTCAAATTCCACTAAGCAGACACAAGAGGTCTCAGTTTTCCAAATTCAGTTAAGGTAGACACACATACTCTCCACATCCTGTCCTTCTGCTGACCTCCAAAAGTAAAACTATCTTAAACAAAATACAGCAGGGGAATTCTTTTTAATTCTGATGTGGTGAATGCTCTGGAAATATAACTAAAAACAAATAATTAAACAAAAATTCTATTTCCTTCATACTTAGCTGTGAAAGTCTGAATGTGTGGTAACTACAGCCTTTTTCTACAGTAGCTACCTGATCTTTTCAGGCTTAAGCCCTTCAGAAGAAATACTAGCTGTTAGATTATAACAGAGACTACCTGTTAGCACAGACGTATGGGTTTATATAACCAAATAGGCCAGGGACTTATTATTAAACTTAGCTAATGCACCACAATGGGTGTGTCTGCCAAGGTCATTGCCTATATTTTGGTTGATTTTAAATATGGTCACTTAAAAAACTCAAGCCAGTAAGCCAAGTAGTTCTAGAAATGTTGGAACATCAAAACTTGGAGGTACAAGAGCTGTGTCCTAAAAAGGATGTCCCATGGCATGGTTTTGTGTACACTGAAGGCCTTCACTACAAAATAAATTTGTTCTCCAAAGCTGATTCTGTGCTCTAACACAACTTGCTTTCTTTTTGACAGTCCACACTGTTCTACTCTGTTACTTAGGCTGTCTTCAGAATCTTCTTTATTTTCACCTCTTCCTAGTTTATACACTTTTGCATATTTTAACAGGTATTGTGAATTAACCTCTAACAGAAACACATACAAATTACATCAGTTTGAAAATGGAATTGCACACTTTATATTGCATAGAATTAAATAATGTGAGAGAGGTATTACAATTATCAGGCTTACAGCTTGTACAGCAAATTAATGCATTCAGTCTATAAACAGTTTTATTCATTTGCATGGATTCTTTTAAACTTAATTTGACTGTTCCCCAGTTTTACCCCAAAACAAAGGCTTGCCATTGCTCCTTGTCATATTCACTTGCCTGTTATGATACATCACACGAGGTCTTCATAGTGATCACATATTCTCCACCCAATTCTTTTTTCCTACCACATTGCGGTTTGCACCCAGACAGTTTTGTTTTTGCAGTATGATAGCACATCTTTCTTGACATCTGCACCACATCCTTATATCTTATTAAGTCCATTCATGGCCTTTCATTGATGGACAGTCCCTTCTCAGTGATGCTGCAGGTTTAACTGCACTGCTTGATAGTCTGAAGTCATTTGATATTCGGAAGCTTCCAGCGCCTGAATCTTTTTCTGCAAGTCATCTGCCTCCATCTGCAGAAATGCCTTTTGTTTTCCAGCTCAGTACAATACTTTCTGATAATCTCAAGTAAAATTTCTGACTTTAAAAACATCTGGAAACACCTTGTGTATCTCTGTCTTCTCCTTGATAGTCACACTATTCTGCATATCTTCTAGTTGTTACTGCATTAGCACATTCTCAGTCTGGACCACAGCAAGCCTTTCTTGTCTATCCATTTAGCTTGAGACTTGTTCGGGTTAAGGTAACGTTGAACATTTCCTAAAAGTACTGTTTTCTGTCTTGGAGAAAGTGAACCTTGTTAAGGCTCATCAACAAGACTGCTCGTTGTGGTTTCAGATTTCTTAAACTGTTATAACATGTTTATTCAGCTAAAGGAGGTTGTAAATTTATTGGCTTAGGTAATCTTGGAAAAACAGACCATCGTATTACGCCCTCAGCAAAGTGTGCTCACTGCCATCTTTTGCTGCTCTATACCATTCTAATTCCTGCTCAACAGACGTTAGTCATAAGCCTGAAGCTAACGCGGTTTCTAATGTCTGCTTGTTTTTCATCATCCACCTTATTTATTTATGTATTTGTTTGTTTACATTAGTTTGTCGATTAAGTGGAGTAGAACACTAGCCCATCTGGACCATTTTCAGGATCAGCCTGGAGGGAAATAACAGAAGAGGGTAAACATTTGAAGTTTACAAACATTATAATCAGTAGTGTTATTCTATAGAGAATATTTCAATAGGTACAGGTGGTGCATTCCATGCATCCACACACACCAGCAGTATAATAAAGGTTACAACATTACGTAGGTGTTCTTTTTAAATATAGGTCAACATATAAAGACAAGTTTTACAAACCAATGCAATGTGCAAAGGACAAAAAATTGCAGAGTTACTCAGGCAGTTCACCTATTGTCCTAGTACATGTGACAGAAATAACAGAAACTGTTAAACATTTGAATAGAGCAAGCACTACTAACATTGCTTATGGGATAATGCTATATATTTTAATGGTAACTATTTGACATTCTGGGATTCATAACTACAAGTGTCATAATTACAAAATTGAAATGTTGAAAACGTGAACTCCTATATACCATATCTGAGATTGTTTTTTTTCAAAAGATTTCCTTTTCTCTGAAGTACAGCAGTCTCATCTATGGTAAATATAAATCTGGGAGTCTTGCCTTTGTACTGTGGAGGCACACAGCATGTTTGGCAGGCTGAAATCACATTTTACCCCCTGCAAAAAGAAGCGCTAAAGGAAGAACAGTGACATTCAACATTTGTTGTTCTCCTGCATGTTTCTATTTTTTTTTTTTTGTAATTCTAGGACTTGCAGTTAAGAGGCTTTGAATTACAGTGGGCAGCCCATATGAATTCATCTTAGAGTAACTGTGCAGTACAGGTTACAATATGATGTATATGTTCTTTTTAACTGGGCAACTATCAAATACAGGATACAGCATGATGTATATGTTCTTTGTAACCAAGCAACTCTGCAAAACAGGTTACAGCATGATGGATATGTTTTTTGTATCTCAGCAACTGTGTAATACAGGTTACAGCAAGATATATATGTTTTTTAACTGAGCAACTGAAAAACACAGGTTATAGCATGATGTTACATTTCTCACACTTTAGCTGAGTTTCAGAGCTGAACTGTTGCTGCTGTAGTAATTAATTACATCATGTCTGCAAGTTTTAAAGGACAGTAATATCCAGATTGTTTGGTTTCCCTGCAAATGAACTCTAGAACCACCATTTTTACATTAAGAGGGTTTTCTGACTGCACTGTTGTGCCAGAAGTGTGCTGTAGCAAACATATCTGATCTGACGGCTGCTGGCCGAAAGCTTATTGTGTATTTTCCTGATTGGTCTGTCGGCCTTGCTGCTGTAATGCTTGTTTTTTCTTATTCTATATAAGCCCAGTGTTTGTGTGAGCTTGTGCTCAATTCCTCAGAGCTGTTCTTGGTTTGGCTCCTTCACCTGAGAATTAAGAGAATCAGCTGCATCTGAAGCCATCCTCTGGCAAAAGAATGAGAATAAGTATCATTCTGCACTTACACTGATTTTCCTTTTTACTGTATTTCACAGGAATCTTGTATTATTTGTTACATTTCTCTCACTTTAGTAGAGTTTCAAATCTGAACTGTTTCCACTGCTGCTGTAGTACTTAATTACATCATGTCTGCTAGTTTTACAGGACTGTCATATTTAAACTGTGTGGTTTCCCTGCCCTTGAGCTCTAAAACCAGCATTCATACACTAGGACAGTTTTCTGACTACATTCTTGTATCAAAAGTGTGCTGTAGCACACCTGTCTGAGTTGGGGGCTGTTCGATGAACGCCTATTGTGTTTTCCTGATTAGTCTGCAGGCCTTAGTGTTGTAAAACTTTTTTCTAATTCTATATAAGCCCAGTGTTTGTGCTAAGCTGCTTTCCCTGCAGTGGAGACTAACAGTGCCCTGTATAGATGCAAATGCTTTCAAGTTAAAATTTCCCTTAAAAATAACCATCTCTGCAACCCTCTTCAGCCTGGCTGCTGCTCTAAGAGCATCTGAGTTGCATGCAGAGCAGCATCAACTTGCTGGATAGCTGCAGTTCACACTCAGTGTAGCAAGCATTCTTCAGCCATTTGCTATCATCCTTGTCCAGTCAAATATACCCACTCTTGTCCTTGCTTAAATCCATAGTAAACATAAAACCTCCAACTATGGATAGGAACTTTCCTACTATCTATGTGGCCAGCCTGGTAGACAGTGGCATCTTGAAGCAATGTAGAAATTGTCTCATGTATACTGATAACCACTTAATCCTGAAACAAACAATCACGGTATGTGAGAAATGTAGTTACATTATAAAAATTGAAACACATCTCTCACATACTGGCAAATGAAATGAAAAACAGGCTGTCAGCACACACACATATCATTTCTCCTCACTAAATGAAGTCTCAACACATAAATCCACATATGCAGAGATAGTTACAATAACGTACCAAAATCTCAGAAGCCTCCCATATGCTGCCCTCCGAGACCACATGCAAACAAAACCAAGTCAACACCAAACACTACACATAAAAATACACATCACAGTGCCTCCACAAGTAAGCCCCTAAGGCAAAACACCACACATTCAAATACCTTGGTCACAGGAGACTCCATTATGAGACACAAGGACACCCCTCTCACCAGGCTGGATACAGAGAGGGTTACAGTCAGTTGCCTGTCAGGTGGCCAGGATTTGCCAGATCATGCAGGCTCTCAGGTGATTTAACCACAAATACCAGTATGACTCATAGTCTATGTGGGTGTGAATGACCTGAGATATAATTCCCTGGACTATATGAAGAGAGACATGATGGTTCTCTTTGACTAAGTGTCACAGGGTGGTATAAGCCTCACATGGGGGAGTATTCTACCCTCATCAAGAATAATACCACAATACAAACAAAAAATTATTGACTTCAGTAATTGGCTTAGCTACTGGTGTTAATCCAATGGGATCCAGTATTTATCAGCTTGGAGATGACATGATGCACAGACCATGCTGCTTTGCCAGATATGGTCTGAACCTGTTACCACTAGGCTTTCAAATAGTAGCCAAGGCATTAGCCATCCCCATAGTACCTTTTTTTAAGCAGTGCCAAAACAACAGACACACCAACATAACTAATTCTTCTAATACCAAGCTGAAGGCAGTACTGCACCATGCTAGGAGTCTTAACAAGAAACTGCACTCCCTGGAGGCTGCCCTCTCCCTGAAGAATGAAGATGTCTGTGCAGTTACAGAGACATGGTTCAAGACTGTAGAAAGCACCCTGGAAGTGCAAGACTACAATGCCTATCACACATTCAGACCATGCTCTGAAAATACAAAAACAATGAAAGGAGGAGGTGTTTCTCTGTACATAAAAAGCAATCACACCACAAGACTGGTCAGGCAGGATGACTGGTTTGAGCTGCTCCATGTCCAGCTGACCATAGGTAAAATCCTCCCCATATCATCACTAGCTAGAGATCCCCCACCATGAACCATGAAAATCACTTTGCATACCTGAAGTTACTACAATCACTTACCATTCAGCCTGACACACTACTCATTGGTGATTTTGCCCTTCCATAAAATGGAAAACATATCACGACCACTAATGTGCAGGTTCAGAGATTCCTGGACATTGTCAATGCAAAGGCTCTGGAACAGCTGGTCTGAACTCCCACTAGGGGGTCAGATATCCTAGACATAGCACTCATAAACACAGGGGACCATTGTAGTCCCTTAGTGTAATGCCCATATTGGTAAGATCGGATCATAAATCGGCCTCCTATGAAATAAATGTGACAGTAAAACTTGCATCAAACCCTAAAACCCTAAAGAATTTTTCCAAGGCAAATTGCCTTCTATTAATTGATAGCATAGATAATTTTAAAGCTCTCCCTAACCCTCAAAACATGAAAGCTTATGCAGAAATATACATGGATGCCATGTACAACCACTTAAACAACTGCATAGAAATGGCAGTACCTGACCAAACTAAACCAAGGTCTAGCCAGTAAAACAAGTCATTCTGGTGGATCCCTGGCAAAAACAGAAATTCCTGTCTAGAAGCAAATGGGAGGGTGCACAACAGAGAAAAATATCGCTCATTAGTCTCAAAAGGCAAATCAGGGAACTGGTCATGTCCTCAAAAGCTAAATATAATACTAAAATAGCCTCCAAAGCAAAAGATCACCACAAAGCATTTTTAGGTATGTCTGAAATCTTAAGGGGAACATTTAGCAATTTGTTGAGTTGGCTGTAGATAGCACTACCTATATGCAGCCAGAAGAAATAGAAAACCCACTGGCCGATAAATTCAGCTCAGACTTCACCCCCTCATCACCTCCAGTCACTCCCCATGAAATATGTCCTAACATTCCTTTGCCTGTTATCAGAAAAGAACAGGTCATCTCTGTACTCTCTAAAGCACAGCATCAATGGGTCCTGACAATATCCCAAGGTGCCTGTTAAATAGCTTGAAACCAAACCTCTCAACCATACCAAATTCCTCAGTCTTTACCAGTTTTGAGGGCAAAATAATGGGGTGCCACAAATTCCAAATGATCCCTTTAATTCCCAAATTTTGTTTTTTTTTTTGGTCCGAATTTTTTTTTTTTGGTGAAGTTGTTGCTGACATCATTATGTGCAGTGGAGGATGACTCTCTCGAGTCATGAGCTGTTTTTTTTTTTGTTTGTTTTAATATTTAAGTTAATGATAATGGACTCTGGAACAAGTAGTATTAGTAGTACTTACAACTTAAGTGCAGTCGTGCTGCAGAATCATAGTGGTCAGTCCCAGCATCTAAGTCCTGCACACTCCTACTGAGAGAATGAGAAAATTTATCTCAACTTCCTCTGACTCCTTCAGATAAAAGAAAAGAAAATGTGACTAGATTCATCAATTATTGCAAGCTCAGTGTCCAGATATACCCAGAATGGATTATAAGACTTGGGGCGGATAAGCCACCAGGCATTAACGCTGTTGTACCTTTAAAACCCATCCGTAAGAAAAGGAAGGTAAAATACTGAAAGTTGATTGGTTGATTTGTATTTTAAAAATGGCTTTTTGTAATGTTCTTTGTTATCTGATGAAGGGCATGTTAGCCTGAAAGTGCTCATACAAGGTTTTATTTCCGATTTTATTGAATAAAAAAGATTAGATCATCTCTACGTGGAGTCCACTGCCTTTTTTGTGTTTTTGTTTATATATATATATATATATATATATATATATATATATATATATATATGTGTGTGTGTGTGTGTGTGTGTGTTCGAGTTCCTTACTTGTGTGTTTTAATATACATTTACCATATAGTTCTCAATCCCTCCTCTCTAAAGTCAGAGGCAAAGTCAAAAAATAATTATGAGTAAAGCCACACTGTTAAAGAGAATTTTAAAATATTGACAGTATTAATTTACAGAACTTATGGAGACATGCTGTAGGTGGATTGGACACTCTAAATTGGCCCTAGATGTGAGTGAGTGAGTGCATGTGTGTGCCTTCTGTTGAAGGTTGGGTGCTGGGCTGGCAACTCGACACAGTAAAACTCCACTGCCAATCATGACCGGACACGTGATCCACTGTGGCGACCCCTAACCGGGAAACATCCGAAAGAAGAAGACAGATGAATTGAATTTGTAATACTATGCATTTTGTGCTGAACAAGAAAGCTGTAACTCAAGCATGGAATTGTGTATTGGTTTTATTCCTCACTGAACCCTCATCTCCAAACTGTGGAACACTGCCCCTCAATGTGAAACAACTAGGAAGCTCACAGCGTGGATAGTAACTGACTCTTTATACTTATAAGAGTGAATTATGATCATATCACCGATCTTAATGAGCATGTTATGTGTTAGAGACATGGAAGAAATTCACTTTGAGAGTGAAGGTGGAAGAACTTTAAGATTTTTCATACTTAAATGACTCAAAATATTATTTTATCTAAACATTATGCAGCCTTAACAGAAAATGATGCCTTACTTTACAGAGTAATTTAAAATAAGCAGCTATAAATTAAATTCATTCCACTTTTAATAAAAGTAAAATATAGCTGAGGAAGAATCACAGTTTACTGCTTTATAAATTAGTTAGAAACAAGCCTGCTTATTGAAGCTAAAGGGCATTTCTGATCAGGCATTTCAGTTTGAAAACAAACTCAGGTGGTTCAGGGCCTACTAGATAAAGCAGTCCAGCATGAACTGATGATGAGAATGGGTGATTTGAATGCACATGCGAGGACAGACAGAACAGGATATGAGGACTTCCTGGGTCCACATGGGTGGGGCAACAGGAATAATGAAGGAGAGGCCATTCTAGACTTTTGTCTGGAAAATACCTTGATAGTAGCCAACACATGGTTCGGAAAGAGGGACAGTCACAAGATCATATACAAGAGTGGCCAACAAGCAACTCAGGTAGACGTCTCCTAAAAAGAAGAAGGCACTGGGGTAGAATCAGTGATTGCAAAGTCATCCCCAGTGAAACAGTCAGCCCACAACATAAACCACTGGTTGATACAATCAGCTGTAAAAAGTGGTCAGAGAAGGCTCTAAGGTCAACAGAGACCAGGCTGAAGACCTAGAAGTTGATTTGAGAGAAAGTACAACATTTCAAGGAATTATTCAGGGCTCTAGCACCCTAAGAAATAAGTGTGGTAGGATGCACACTGTGGCACAGATTAAGAAATGTGAACAAAAGATCAGAAGCCAAAGTAGCTCCTATTCCAGAAAATATCAAAGAGAACAGATTACTGTGGTACGGGCACATGTTCAGAAAAGCAGAAGACAGTGTGGTGAAATAGATTTGGGACAGACAGGAAGTAGTTAAGAAACGAGGGCATCCAGCAAAGAGGTGGATGGATTGTGTGATTGAAGATCTGTGACAGTCTGGCATGAGTGTCGAGGAGAGCAGGAGTGTGACATTGAATTGAGAGAAATGGCAACAGTTAACATGACACCCCGACCCAATGTAAAAAATGTGAAAAAGGGGACTGATGTTGATGAAATGAAACAATAAATTTATTGAACCACATTGGCACTTCCCTGCTCATGTAGCAGTGTACATTGCAGCGATGGCTTTAGAGCATAATGACTGATAAGCTTGGTGCCATACATGGAGTAGAACAACACTTAGACGAAGCCTGGGACAAGGGTAAGGAAGAAGTAAGGATTTTAACTATGGTAAAGGGAAAAGAAGGTGATCATGGGAATTAAGCAGGCATAAACACTTAAAGGCCTTTAATGACCGTCCCTATAGTGATCTTTAAATGGTGCTGGATGAGCTTGCCAGGGAAGGGGGTGTGACGGCAATGTGGTCACACTTTATATTCTCCAGGGTAGGGCCCCCAACTTGAAACTTGCTGGGGGCCCCCAAAAATGCTAACACCGGCCCTGTTGATACCTCTTGTAGTAGTTTATACAATTCCTCAATTCTAGAAGGATCCATACAATTACACCATCTAGAAATATTTTGAAAGAGGTAAAATCAGACCCAGAAGCTCCAGCTCATGCTTAATACAATTCCCTGACATGACTGCATGCAGTAAAAAATTGCATGTGGACAAATAGATCCATACTGGCTCATATCCATCCAAAAATTTTTTCAAGTCACTTTTGGACGTAGCTAATTTTGGACATTATGAGAAAATATGAAGCTAGGAGCACACTACATCCTTATTGCACCTCCAGCATTGACATGACATCCCTGGGAAGATCACATTATGTTTCATTCAAGCAGATAGGTATATAGAGATATTTATAGAGACATTCCTAATCAATGATTATAAATTTCCTGGACTTAGAAACATACAAGGGTGCCCTGGCATTCTGCTACCCCACTTATGATCTTACTCCCAACTTGCAACTACTCATAACCTCACCTATTAATCTACAAACTGTCTCTCTCTCTGTCAATTCTAATCCAGTCATACAAATCAAATAGACCCCTACACTCAACCCAAATGCAGCTACAAAATCTTACACTAAATTAAATTAAATTGCTACCTAAATCATCAGTAAATCTAACAATACAGCTGGTGACAAGCCTATTCTCAAACTATGTCTAGAGAGCATGGAACACCATACCTCTCTCCATAAAGATAGAACAACATCTCAAAGATTTTAAACAAAAGCAAAAGTCACTCCTGCAGAATCTCTGGCTCTGGTCTTCCACTAAGCCTGGAGAAGTACCCCCGGAATAAACCATAATTCCACATTTCTTTATACCCTTCAAGTACTTTTCTTTCATTTCTTTCTCTCAAGCCTTCTTCAACATCTATTCTGAGACATTCACCATAACTACTATCCTCCCCACTTTCCCACTCACTTCATTATTCCTTCTTACATTCACATAGAGAATATTCTTACCCTACATCTCCTTTGTACTTTCAATCACATCTAGTTCTTTTCTGTCAGTTTTCAATCTACTACCCCAGCTGCAAAAAGAAAAAAAAAACACTAAGGCATAGAAGGATGCTGCTTTTCTGCAACTTTATGTCTGTTTTATGTCTTCATTATGAAACTGATTACTGTAGCATGCAATGTTATTTGGTCCCCTGAAATTTCCGTATGTGTGTGTGTGTGTGTGTGTGTGTGTGTGTGTGTGTGTGTATATATATATATATATATATATATATATATATATATATATATATATACAGTGCTACTGGTCCACTGACATTTATATCTGTATAATGAATTATGCTCATTAACCTCCTTTGCTTAAAACAATGATCTCTCTCTCTGCCTTATTATATTATCTGCAATAACTCCATTACTATGCAGACTTTTCAAAATTGTATTAAATGACTTGCCTATACTATGTATATACTTTTACAAAATGTCTTTATTTACTATACTATACATACATTTGCAAAATGCTGTTTTTTCTACACTATTCACTAGACTATGTACACAATTGAAAATATATATTTTTTACACTAGCTGTTTTTTTTTTCTATGCCATGTATAAATCTTTTTCTAATATGTGTCATTTAAAGCTTTTCTCCCAGGGCCTCCACTGAAAAGGGGACTCTGTGCTCAACTCGACTTTTCTGGTCAATAAACTCACTAAATAAATAAAATAAATTGAATATCCAGAAATGATAATCTATCCTCTTTCAGCTTCTGCCTCACAAAAAGCTTCATCTTTTCTCAATATGCATGAAGTCTAATAACCAGCCTTGTGGAACTACAGCCCTGCTAACACCCAGGTACACCATACGCCTGGAAAACACTGGTAAACCTGTCTGCCCTATGGAATATTTCTTAAAATCATGCTTGGCAGACTTTTATATGCTAAAGAGTGCCATTGTATCAAGTCTAGCTTTCCAAGACCTCCTGAAGGGAAACAATCATAATGCACCAGTATCCGTTACCAGACCTTTACTGGTATTGAGATAAAACCCAGTGATGTAAATGTCTCAAAAATTATCAACTCAGACAGATGTATATTGCACTAGGAAGTCATTTTATTCACTCATGTTTAACTACTTTAAGGATCACCAAAGGGTTTCTGGGATGGCTTGAAACAGTCTTAAATAGCACCCATCTCCCTTAGCCTAAAATAAAAAATGGAGACTAATCAACCAGCAATGTTCTGTATGTATCTACCATGCAGAGTAGTAATAGGGGTAAATACTAATACCTGAGAATAATGCCAGCGCAGAAGGAAATATGATATCTCCTTGTCCACCTTCACCTCTGGATGGGGCAAGTTTCCCCTGGAAACTCTTTGCCTATTTCCTTGCCAAACAGCATATACTACCTTTCTTTTCACCTTACTAAAACTGCTTGCCAAGCATTCATTTAGTGGATTTAAAATACATACCTCTTGTCCAATATTCATTGACAGCCCGAAAAAGGAATCCCACTAATTGTCAAAGGACTTTATTATGCCTCAACTCTCCGCCATAGGTGGAGATGATAGGATCTACAAGATGAGTAGAAATATTCATGTTTTAGAGGCTAATTTATACAATTTCAACCAAGATTTATGTATCCTGATCATTGCTCACTCTGTAATGAATGGAGCTGATATCAAGCCTTAATTGGATTACTGTTTGTAAAGGGCTCTTATGTAATTTACATGGAATCTGTTATACTTTAATATGTGCTATGTTCATTTTATATATGCTTTGTACAAGTTTTGCTTTTATACGTTTGTCATCATTGCCTATGTATATTGTCTTTGCTGAATGGCTTGGGTAGTGGCGAAAAAGGATCTTAAATCAGTTTTCACACCTATTTAGTGAACAGGAATAAACAAATAGATAAATAAGTGAATCCTCTGAACTGGCTCATTGTCTATGATCAGATGAAACTAATGGATATTATAAGATGCCTTGCAACCAGGAATAAAACCACATTGGTCTCTGTGAATCATCTTGCTCAGATTACCATTCACTCTCATCCCTAATAATTTGCTATGAGAACTGACTTCAATGGTTGTATTAACAAGAGAGAGGACTTGAAATTGTGTTTATTCATAAGAGAGGGATTTGGGAAAAAAATTATATATATATATATATATATATATATATATATATATATATATTTTTTTTTTTTTTTTTAAAGTCGAACATGAGTTGTGAGCTACAAAGCCATATTTCAGTTATTTCAAAGCATTCTGAGTCATTTTTTTGGGGGGGGGGGAGTGTGCCATATTGTCATATATGTAAATGACTGTGGCATCGTCTGTGTACTGAATTAGTGAGACTTGTTCTGCGGATGTGTGGATAGTGCGGGTGAGACTGTTAAAGAAGAAGGGACCAAGAATAGAGTCTTGTGGTAAACTGGTGATGACTGGGAGGTAAGGAGAGAGTGTGGAGTGCCATTTTACTGCCTGGTACCTATTGGACAGGTAGCTTTTGAACCACAGAAGGGTGGGCTGAGAGAGACCTAATGAAGACATTTGAAGTTTGCTGTGACAAACTGTGTCAAAGGCTTTAGACAAGTCTAGAAATAAGGAGGAGACTATCTTGCCATTATTTCAAGCTTTATTGACAGTATCTATATAAGTTATAAATGCAGTGTTAGTACTATGGGAAGAATGGAAGCCATGTTGTATGAGGGATAGGAGTTCTTCCTGCAGGAGACAGTTTAGCAAATATTGTTTCAAATATTTTGGAGAGGGGGATACGATTGCTGTCGATCTAAGGTTAGTAATGTATGCTGAACTTCCTTCTTTGTGTATTGGGATAATGTGTGTGTTTTTTTTTTCCAGAGAGAGAGAGAAAATGTGAGATTCCAGTATTGAACAGGTTTCCTTTCATTTCTTGAATGCATAAACTTGGCAGACAGGGAAACTAAATAACTAGCATTTACAGTGTGATCTACTGGTCAAGAGAAAGGGTGGAGGCTAACTTAATAAGTGGTCCTTAGAGTGCAAGAACTACTCAGTCAGAGGAGGGAGATGTGAAACACTAATTTTCAGCACAGGCAGGTATGTATTTGACTAGTTGGAATGAATACACAGAAAAGTTCTTCAAGTTAAATTTGCTTACATTGTACAACAACAAAATTCTCAGTAAAAATGTTTGGTAGTTAGCCCTTGTGGCAGAGTTTATGGAGTATCGAGGTCATATATAGTGACTAGACACTATTCACTCTAGGAAAGTTGATGACAGATTTATTTATTTATTTGCATTTTGTTTACTGGGAAAGTCCACTGAGCCATAGAGCACCAATTTTCAGTGGAGGCTTGGGGAGAAAAGCCTCACAGTACAAGAAATTAAAAGCTTGAAAAACAAAATTGAATACAAAGAATATGTATGTACAAAATATAGAATAAATACCATGAGAGAAATGTACAATAGTATAATCTGAAATAATCAATGTAAAGATTTACATAATGTACTTGACCAAATGTAAGGAAGCAGATGGTGCTACCTGGTCAAATTGGTATGGAGGAAAAAAAAACATTTAGGCAAGTGTTCATAAAACATGTTATCTAACTAATTTTGAGCACAAACTGTTTCAATGGTTTGTTTCAAATACAGTTCTCAGAAATACATTGGATAAACATAAAACAGTGTTTACAAAAATGCTTATTTGTAAGCATGATGAATTAACATGGTTCAGTTTAATAAAAGTTAATATATCACAATAACTCTAACATTATGGCAACTGCAGGTAAGTCAAAACTTCTGATGCACTTTTGGATATTTTTGCTTAAGCTGGTAAATGGTGAGTGGGGAAACTACAAACTGCTAGTTCATTCTACAGATAACTCATGTTCAGAAATATATTCTGTACTATAATAATGTATTAGAATTATAATTTTTTGAACTATATTCAAGTTCTTTTAGCACAAAAATGTCATCAAGACACTTGCCATACTGATGTGATTTTGTTTTTCATAAATATTTGTCTTTTTCTCCAGAGAAGTGTGCATCCTCTTTATATGATTCATCCTTGAAATGAGGAAGTATTTTTCCTCATTTAAGTACAGTGGTAGCATAAGGAGTCATTAATAGTCTGTTTAATGGATACACGTAACCTGTAAATGGTTCATCTCCCAGGCCCATGCTTACACTTATCAAGGCTAGCAGAACTTGTCAGAGATTTGGGATGCATGGCTAGGCTTAAAAAGGCCCTTGTGTTCTTTAGCCTAGTACACAACTATGAACCTATATAGACTTGTGCTAACTGAATGCTGCTTTATTTCAACCCTCTTCAAAGCAAGCTATCTAAAACAGCAGAGTTTTATAAAGCAGTCATATCTGTAGTATTTAGAATAATTGTCACATCTTCTTCATACTTATTCAGGAGTCTCACATTTGTCATTTATCAGTGGCATGAATTTAGTTGGTAAAGAAAGGTAAGGGATGCAATATTCATTTTATTTTATTTTCTAACTGTCCTTAACTTATACATAAAAACAACAGTTTGATGACTCCAAATTAGAATATTTGCTAGCTTATTTTGTATTGCAGTATAACTTATGTATCCATTTTCTTCACACTAAGATTTATCCAAAAAATAACTCTTTGGAAAACAGTTTCAGTTTTGCTGTTAATATGTCTGATGATGGCCATTGCATAACTTAGTCTAAGGATGAATGCACTCGATACATTTTTGCAGAATAAACATTTATTTAGTTATTCCCATTTCTTCTACTTGTCCATCTCAGTGATAGATGTAGCATCAGGTGGATTGTGTATTTTATTAACTACTAGAAAGAAAATCAGAAGCAAGAACACCACATTAGTTATGGATGGTGCCATTTTGAAGTGGGTATTTTGGAGAAGATCTAACTGTTATATTGATTATCAGTTTACATCATGTCTTTTGATTGTAAAGGACATTGCTTTGAGTGGATGTGAGGAGGTTGGCCTTATGTCACTTAGTGACCTCTTTTGCTAAGTTTCATTGCTCTCTGAAGTGGTTTTGGATTTCTTGTTTGGGGTACCATTCCCATGGTTTCCAGGTGTTGTCCTTAGTCTTATTTGTGTTCATTGGTTAGCCACTTGTTATGTGAGCCTAGATAACAGTGGGAAAAGAATCTTCTGAAGTCTGAGTAGGAAAGACATTAGAGAGTTTACAATATCACTTGGGATCTACTTGAAACAGGAGGTTATTCCAGCTGTGCTGTGACAGATGTTTTGTGGAGATTTAGGTCTATGTAGGATAATGAGGGTATGAGATGCTTTTGGGATCAGTGATTTAAAGATAAAGGCTGCAGGGTAGTGATCACTTATGGAGGAGGGACAGAGACATTCTGGACAGAAGAGGGGTTGCTAATGATCAGAAGATCAAGTAGGGAATGATTGCCAGATAACGTTTTGAGAAGGGTAAAGTTTTTTAGCAGCAATGAGGTAACTAACTTTGTCAGGGTTCCTTCAGATTGTGCATAGGCTGGATTTAGTAGGTTGAAAGATACTTAGAATGGTATAGTTGTTGCTATTGTTAAAATGTAACTGCAGTTTATGTTGACAGTGAGGCTGGAGTCATGGCCACTAGTTGAGGGGGTTTGTTTGTGAATGTTAATTTGTATGGTACTTTTTATAAGAAAAAGTGACACACCCCAAGACCTTCTACATGGTCATGTACAAAAAAGCTAGGTATAGCTAGGTTAGTGGAAGCCAAGCTTACAGGGGTCAGGCTTGACCCATGGCTTGAATATGGCAACAATACCGGGGTTGTTAGTAGTTAGGAAGGTTTGCAGTTCCAGTCTGTTTAGTAGAATGCCTGCATTCAGCGTGGTGATATGCAGAGGAGTATTAGGGATATAGGGTTAAGTACAGCTACATAACATAATGATGAGTGGGGTGAGTTTGATTTAGAATCTGAATAATTTTTCAGTGCTTGTCCGGCTGCTGGTATGAAGGGTGATCGAGTTGGGGTGGCTACTTTTGTAACATGCATTAGAGCTGTAGGGCTTGCTTTATTTGTCATGTCAGAGAAGTGGGAGGGAAAAACTGATAACAGCTCAATGAGACATTGAGTAGATGATCATTTTTAAGCAAATGTGGGTCAGGAAGTGTAGTTCTTGTATCTGTTAGGAGGATTATGTGTTTGAAGGTGCAGTATGACGATTATGGTTAGTAGTAAAGTATGTATTTGAGAAAATGAAGTCATGGTTCAGTTTTGAGAATTAGTAACATATGTTGTCCTTGACTACCTGGGGTGTTTGCTGTGCTATTCAGATGATTAAGGTGTGTTGTTGTGGGGAAGCTGTACTGTATCATTAGAGTTTTGATTAAGTTTGAAGTAAGCAGGTCTAGGATTGATGGTGCTGTTGATGGCTGGAGATGTTTATGAATGGAGAAGGGTATGTAAACAAGGTAGTTTGATAGGAGGTAAGTTTGCTGGATGGATTGGAGTGCTGATAGAATGATCTAAATTGTTCATTTCTGATAATGGATTCTCTGTATTTGGACTTGCAGGATTCATTGTTATGATACTGAGTGTAATTAGTGTGGCTACATATGTACTGGAGGAGTTGGAATAAATTAAGGTTATTATGATCCATCTGTTGTATGTTTGAGACTGCCAGAGTGACTATGGTAAGTTGTATGAGGTTATTTCCGTAGGAATGTATTGTGTTTTCAAGGGGGAGGTATTAAAGTTTGGTTTGGGAGTATGGACACATTGGTACAAAACTGATAGATTGGAGGTGTTATGGATTTGGGGCAGGAGGAAAGCAAAGTGGGAAGAGCTGCCATTTTAGTAGGAGTTAGTGAGTCTACACATATTGTGACGATATGTAAAGGCTGCCAGCCTAGCCAGATAGAATTTTGTAGGTAATTCTATCATTTGTAAATATTAATAATCTCAGTGGTTGTGTTGTGGCTTGAGCAGAACATAGTACTCTCCTCACCACTTACAGAGCCGTATTACTACTCTCCTGGAAGACAATGATTATTTTTGTTCAGGTGCTATATTCCTAAACAGAACCTTGTCAAACTTTTTTGCCTGAGCTCCTCATGGACTGATAATAAATTGGAGTTAATCCAAACAGTGAGTGCAAGTCTCCACAGATACAGCCTCTCAGAGGCACATTAATAGAGTGAAAACCAAGTTTTCTTGATAATTGTATTGCCTTCCAGTCTTGGGAGGTTGGCTAAACAAAACAAATTTTCTGCAAAAATTTGGGAAACCAAAGTACTGTGAATTGGGTCATTTGTAGCAAAATGTTAAGTATCCTTAACATCAGGGTTGCTACAGAGCAGGTCATGCCAATCTATCCAAGGTGTTAGTCTTCATAAGGGACAAGAGATGTTATACAGAAGCTAAGGCATCCTGGGTGTGTGCTAACCAATGACAGCAGCAAAGGGATCCGCATTTGTTTTTATTTTGCAAATAAAGCAAAGTCAAAATCTGACCTTGTAGAAATGGTTTGCATTTTAATGGACAGAAAAGCTGGAATAAGACATGCTTCAATGCAACACAAAGAAGCAGGTGTTAGGACTGATATGAAGTAGCATTACAGAAGATTTCACTTTTTTGTCTTAGAAATACATTGTTTGGAACAAGTTGGAACAGTGCTACAACAAAGTTGCAAAGTTTGCCACAAACTCTAAATATCACACACACCACTGTAAACCACTCCTAGAATTAAACTGGCTTGAACTCCCCAACCAACTTGCTTTTATTCAGCTATCCACCTTGCACAACCTTATTTTCAAGCATACTGCCTGCCCTGCACTAGCCAATGTAGTTGCACCTTATACACCAAATCGATCCCTACGATCAGAAGACAAAAATCTCTTAGCTATCTCAAAACCCACAAGAAAATCTAGTTACTCTCTATATTCATACTCTGTCTCTATACATTGGAATTCACTACCTCTAGCTACCAAGTTTATTCCTGGTCTAACCCATTTCAAAGCCTCTTTAAAAAAATCATCCCAAAAATACATGGCTCTGCTCCTGCATAAAGCCTCCCTAATGCTCAGGTCTTCCTCTTCTCCCACATTTCAGTCCCTCACAGACTGCAAGACCCTAAAGCTCTTCTAACTCCGTCAGTGCTTTTATACCATATCCTTAAGCTGCTGCTCAGGCTTTATTGCTTCTATTCTTCTTAACTCTCTCTCGCTATGTCTGCATCACTAACTTTCTGGCTGCTATTTCTACATCATGTATGATGAGAGTGAAGATTATCGTCTGTAATGTTTTAACTGTATAGAACTGTTTAGATGTGTAGTAATATATTACAACATCTTGTGGCAGTTTGTTCTTTCAACTTCTTTTTTGTAAAGTATTTCTAATGTAATCTTTATTGTATTGGATACTGTATTTGTATTGATTTTCTATCCGGGCCTCTGCTGAAAACGGGATCTGTAGACCCAGTCAGACCACCCCAGTAAACAAATGTCAAATAAATAAATAATATAAGCCACAGGCTTGTTCTCTTAAATGGGGAAAATGGTGTTAAATGTGGAACTGCAAAAATGTAACAACAGTGCTCTCTGCTGTAGGGAAGCTGATAAATCAAGCACTGTGTAATTGTTTGATGTCAACACTTGGAGCCGGCATGTCTAAATGAAGGAATTCTTCCTATTGTTTTGAGGCCAGAGTTAATGGCTAGAATTTACATGTATAATTTCTTTATTGTTCTGGCTTCCTGATCAGCTGCTAGATCAAAAGGGCTATTAACCTCTGAGTTTCTTTTAGCCTGGGAAAACAGAAAATTGTTACGCATGATGTAATGTGAAGCAGCACTGTGTTATCAATTTAAGGATAGAGAATCAGAGAGCATTTTGCATTTGTCTTGAGAACATCCAACTCACCAGCACTGCCTATGGTCTATATGTAAGTTTATTTTAGAACTGTGTTTTCTCTTAGATATAGCTAGGAAATAGGAAGATTACATTCGTTTTTTTTTTCTGTACTGATGTCAGAACTTTTCCACTGTATTATTTTAAGTATTTCTCTGTGATCTCTGAAGTCCTGACTAGCACCTTGTAGTAAGAAGTATTGTCTTGTGTTCTTATTTATTATTAAATATTTTAACCCTTTCAACTGTGGCTATTTTGTGTAGAGATAATTTAAGCTGTAGAGTACATTGCATGTATATAGTGATACTGTCCAAGTCACTCCAAATACGCCTTGACTGTTCAGTTGCACTTACCATTTGGATAATAATATTCACAGAAGAATTGGACACCCTTTGATAAGGGCCTTTTTAGTAGATGATGCATATAAGTGGGTGATGGCAGCTGGTACTACCTTTTAGACTGGGCAGAAAGGGGGCGCACCTGGAGAGTCTGTGCCAGCCTTCCCCAGGAGTGTCTGTGTGTTTGTATATAACTCATATCTCAAAGTGTGTGTGTGTCAGCTGCTTGGCCAGGGACACGAAGCACTGGTTGGACAGAGAGGGTGCTGGACATTTTAGCTTGCCCACTAGGCTGAGATCTGGACCCTATAGCTGTG
>NC_056728.1:1029561640-1029609140 GCF_019279795.1 Protopterus annectens
GGATGATTGTAGCAGAAACAAAACTCATATTAGGCAACCTAAGGATAGTTTTAGCAATGATTCTTCTATAATTCATAGAGATACAGGCACTTAAGCTTGGGCTAGAAAGGGAATGTGAGCAAAACTAATCATAATAGGGTAGTTTTCAAAACCTGGTTGCACAAAATGTTCCTTTTTAGTCAATATTGCCTCTTATTTCCCTTGTCACTATCAACTTACTGTCAATTTACAGGATGCATATCATTATATTCATATCTGCAACAGTTTCAGATAATTGATGCGTTTCTCTGTGGCTGGGTCACATTTTTAGTTTTCTGTTTTGCCCATTGGGCTCTCTGCTGCTCCCAGAATGTTTACAAAGTGCCCACCTCCAGTAATAGCCCAATTCAGATTGTAAAGAATTCACATTTTTCCATATTTGGATGACTGCCTGAAGTGGTGGAATCCTTTGAAACTTGTCAAATGTCCCACAAATGGGTAATGAACCTTTTTCTTGGTCTGGCAGTTCTGATAAGTAGGGAGAAATCTATCCACTCCCCACTTACACTATCAAATTACTAAGCTGTCTTCTGTATACATCCTTCATTTATTTATTTATTTATTTATTTATCATTTGTTGACCGGGAATGTCATGAAATCTTTTTTTCCTCAAGAGAAGGTGCTCTCTTGTATGACGTACTTTCTGGAGCTTACTCACCTATCATCCAGGGAATATGTCAAAAATTTAGAATACATGGCCTCTACTATTCCTGTGATCACTCTGGCCAGACTTCCTTTCAGGTTCCTGTTCTAGGGTTTGTGAAAAAAGGGCAACATAGGTGGGATAACACGTGTCACTCAGTCTAGGTCTTCCTTTGTCCTCACAGCATACTCCACAGTTGATAACAAAGGATGTCTCAGCCTTTGCTTGGGGTCATGGTGTCCAACAGAATAAAGTTTCATGGTCTTCCAAACAGATGGGCCAGGTTGAAACCCATAAATGTCAGGGAAGTGCCAGTCCTTCTGCATGCCCTCCAATCTCTACATCTTGTCCAGGTTCCAGGTCGAGCAAGAATGGACCAGATCCCACCCCCCCATACACACACAGACTAGTTATGGTGGACTTGGATCAAGAAGTTCAGCACGAATTATCTACCCAAGCAACTTACACTCCATTAGAGCAGAATATTATAGCAAACAAGCAGTGCAGGTCATGATAGGCTTTCACTAATGGATGTTGAACCCAAAGGCCTTCCAGGAATTGATCCTTCAATGGGGGACTCCACAAATAACTCTACCTCCAATCAAAACAGACATTTGAATACATCCAGTTACAGGACCCTGTGCACTTGTGCCTTGAAGCCAGATTCTTTTTTGTTTCTATAGTCAAGAAAGTTCCTCTATGCCTTTCCTCTAATAACTAGAGTTCTGCTAAACATAAAAATGGGCTCTCCAAAAATGACAGTGGTGTTGTCATTTTGGCCCAAGCACAAGTGGTTCTCCCTTCCGATGAAACTGGCCAGGGACAGTTACTATAATCTTCAATAGAGGGGAAAATTTGCTCACACAGTATGGGAGATGTTTGACCCCAACCCTCAACTTCTTTAGTTGACTGCCTGGATGATATAATTTTAATTCCTTTTAAGGACCTTTCTTTCTGAAGTTGTGCAGCAGGAATTAGTAGAGGCAAAGATAACTGTGACTAGAAAATCATATTTAGGAAATGGAGGAGATGTTCATGTTGGTGACACTCTTAAGAAATAGGACCCCTCACATACTAAGATGCATCTGTTTTTTTTTTTCAATATTTTGTTTGAGGTATTATCTGATGTCCTTTTTTATTATTCCATTAAGCTTCACCTAGTGGCCATTTCTGCTTTTCTGCCTTGGATCCTGTCCCTTAATACACTGTTATCTGTTAAAACATTTGAAAAGGATTTTTGAATATGTAACCACAGATTAAGTGAGTGTCTCCTCCTGCATTCTGAATTTTTGTGGTATAAAAACATAATTCTGTCTCTTTTTGAACCTACTTAGGAGACGTATTTGAAATTTTATCTTGAAAAACAGTCTTATTGATTGCTATGACCTCTGCCAGATATGTATCTGAGTTACATTCCTTAATAGTCATCCATCTATCTCTACCTCATTTTCCATAAAAAGGGATAGGATTTCCTTCAGAACTAATCCCTCCTGTATGACTAAGGTGGTGTCAGAATTTTTGCTGAACCAGGGCATTAATATTTTGGTGTTCTTTCTTGAACCTACAACTTCAAAAAAGATACTTTAGATGATTGTAGGCAACTAAGATGTTATCTTGACAGAACCAGATTTTTCTAGGATGCTGTTCAGCTAAGTATTTCCTATGAAGGTAGGTCAAAAAGGCAGACAGAATCTTAACAGAACACTCTGAGATATATGTCCTGTTCTACTACCTTTTGTTGCACTTAATATGGGCAGTCATATCCAGGCAAAGTCAGGGGGTCATTCAATTTGGGCTTTGGCTACTTCAGTGGCATTTTGGAAAGTGGTAGAATCTAGAGGCATACCAAAGGCAGTTCCATGGTCATATATTCACACTTTTATGGAGCATTACAATCTGGACTCCTACTTTGATCAAGCATGGGCATTGCTAAGGCTGTTCTTTAAAGGATTCTATCTTCCTCCTCCCATGCTCTCTAAGCTTTGGTATTAATCCCATATAGTTTAGTTTACTGCAGCAGTGATCTAACAGAGAACCTTGCAAAGTTGTTTAAGTGCTTTTACCATGGCAGTAGATTTTTGGAGTAGATCACTGCTGCAGTAGCTATTCCCACCTTACAATGCATGGGATTTAATTGCTTCTAGCACAGTGTATTATTTTATTTTCTTAAGAAAATGCTTCAAACTTCTGAAAACTCTTGATTCCTTTTTCTGGGCTGGGAAGCTCTAAGGTTTGGTGATATAGCTACTTTTTACATTCTACACTGATGCTAGCAGCAGCTAAAATGCATGAGGAGTGAGTTAGAAAGCTTTTGGAGGTGGGCTGATGGGGGTGGGCCAGTCCTTGGCAAAATGCCTCATATAGTGAAGGATACTGCTGTAATGATATACTTGAACATGTACTGTTATCCCAAGAGCACTTACAGAACTCTACTTTCTCAGATAAAAGGAGCTAAATCAAAAAGAAAAAAAAAATGTGACAATACAATTCTGCACCACCATTAGTATCGGTCTAAAAGTCTACTCTTTTCCTGTGCCATTGTGTCCATGACATATCCCCTATTCCAAGAAACTTAAAGTTGTTTACAGAGCTCAGAGATGCTACATCAAAGCACACTACATGGGTGTGTAGAAATATGGATATTAAAAATCCTCTAGGAAGTTGATAACTTGTAGGTTATACCTATTTCCTGACATAAATCAAAATATTTATGCTCTCTTGATGGAGAAGGCACTGGTATGAGCTTAGCAGAAAACTTTACATACAAAGCCATTCAATAATGACATGTTTAAGTCTATAACAGTACAGTAAGGCCCTGCATACTTTCAGTAGGTGAAGCTCACAACCCAGATCCTCCTCTGAACTTGCTACTAAATGGAGCTAAATGGGACTGCTGACTTGTTGCTGCTAGGTCCATTAGACTGTGATAACACATCTTAACACTGTGGAATCTCATTAACACCCATGTGATGTGGAATGTCATACCTCTAGCAACCTAGACACATCTTGTATTCCAGAGCATTTTTGAAAAATGAACTTAAAAAAGATAAGATAAACACAAGTAAACATTTTGTTTATAATAAAAACTAACAAAACAGTACAGATAGCAATGTGGCAGTAAGAAGTATTCTTTCTGCGATAATAGCCAGTGCATTCATAGTATTTCCATAAATACTATAATATATTGTGATGCACACAAGTTCAAAATTATATTTTCTGCTAAACATCCACACTCAATTTGTCATATTTTGGAAACTGTACATCCTAGACATATTCTTTCAACATATGTGTTAACTAGACATAAGCTTTCCTGTTACAACAATACATTTCTCTGTGAATGCATGCCTTTTGAGATAGTTACAGAAATATGAAAACATGTTTAATTACTGTATATAATTAGCAGTATAAATAACACTGAATATTTCTCAAGATGTGCAAGTTACAGTAAAAATTTGAAAAATAGTTCGCTTCAACAATATCTAAGGTTTCACCTGATGCCATGTAACAGTTTCTAAGTCACTTGTTTTTAAAGTATTAAGTACATATGGAAATATTGTTTATTTTTATAATTGCTAACAGTCAGTGATATATCAGGTATAATGTAATATACTGTAAATGGAAACTGACAATTCATTTTTCTGTCTCACCATGGCATATCACACAATTCCCCTCAATAACATGCATGGCTCTCAATTATGAAAATATGAACATAAATATGAAAATATGAATAATAAGTGAACAGCGATTTATTTCTCTACTGCAAGACATCCTAGACTAACAATCTTAGAGTCATTTTGTTAATAAGTCCTTGCACTTTCTAATATTGCCTATTATTAGCTGGTAAGTTACTTAGTAAATGAAACCAGACTCAAAAACATTCTAGATGCCATAAGGAGCTATGGGTGTCACCTGTAAGGATACAAAAAAGGTGCTATAGGCTTGACTGAGTTATGACAGGAGCTGGCATCACTGCCTCATGCTACTGCCGAGTTAGGGGCAGAAGTAGCCCTGGTATTATGTGCCATAACAGAGCCATTCTAACAGAAGTACAGTACCATTTGTTTTAACTAAACAAAACATGCAGAGTGCACCCCTGCATAGCTATGCTAAAAGAAGTACAGGAGCACAAACTATACCTGTGAGCTAGGAGTAGAGCTCCCTGCCTTTATTGTGCACCCCAGCACATTTATTCTAACAGAAGCAGAGTGTATTGTTTACCCCTGTGAGCTAGGAGTAGAGCTCCCTGCCTTTATTGTGCACCCCAGCACATTTATTCTAACAGAAGCAGAGTGTATTGTTTACCCCTGTGAGCTAGGAGTAGAGCTCCCTGCCTTTATTGTGCACCCCAGCACATTTATTCTAACAGAAGCAGAGTGTATTGTTTACCCCTGTGAGCTAGGAGTAGAGCTCCTGCCTTTATTGTGCACCCCAGCACATTTATTCTAACAGAAGCAGAGTGTATTGTTTACCCCTGTGAGCTAGGAGTAGAGCTCCCTGCCTTTATTGTGCACCCCAGCACATTTATTCTAACAGAAGCAGAGTGTATTGTTTACCCCTGTGAGCTAGGAGTAGAGCTCCCTGCCTTTATTGTGCACCCCAGCACATTTATTCTAACAGAAGCAGAGTGTATTGTTTACCCCTGTGAGCTAGGAGTAGAGCTCCCTGCCTTTATTGTGCACCCCAGCACATTTATTCTAACAGACGTAGAGTGTATTGCTTACCCCTGTGAGCTAGGAGTAGAGCTCTCTGCCTTTACTGTGCACCCCAGCACATTTATTCTAACAGAAGCAGAGTGTATTGTTTACCCCTGTGAGCTAGGAGTAGAGCTCTCTGCCTTTACTGTGCACCCCAGCACATTTATTCTAACAGAAGCAGAGTGTATTGTTTACCCCTGTGAGCTAGGAGTAGAGCTCCCTGCCTTTATTGTGCACCCCAGCACATTTATTCTAACAGACGCAGAGTGTATTGCTTACCCCTGTGAGCTAGGAGTAGCGCTCTCTGCCTTTACTGTGCACCCCAGCACATTTATTCTAACAGAAGCAGAGTGTATTGTTTACCCCTGTGAGCTAGGAGTAGAGCTCTCTGCCTTTACTGTGCACCCCAGCACATTTATTCTAACAGAAGCAGAGTGTATTGTTTACCCCTGTGAGCTAGGAGTAGAGCTCCCTGCCATTATTGTGCACCCCAGCACATTTATTCTAACAGACGCAGAGTGTATTGCTTACCCCTGTGAGCTAGGAATAGAGCTCTCTGCCTTTACTGTGCACCCCAGCACATTTATTCTAACAGACGCAGAGTGTATTGTTTACCCCTGTGAGCTAGGAGTAGAGCTCCCTGCCTTTATTGTGCACCCCAGCACATTTATTCTAACAGACGCAGATTGTATTGTTTACCCCTGTGAGCTAGGAGTAGAGCTCCCTGCCTTTATTGTGCACCCCAGCACATTTATTCTAACAGACGCAGAGTGTATTGCTTACCCCTGTGAGCTAGGAGTAGAGCTCCCTGCCTTTATTGTGCACCCCAGCACATTTATTCTAACAGACGCAGAGTGTATTGTTTACCCCTGTGAGCTAGGAGTAGAGCTCCCTGCCTTTATTGTGCACCCCAGCACATTTATTCTAACAGACGCAGAGTGTATTGTTTACCCCTGTGAGCTAGGAGTAGAGCTCCCTGCCTTTATTGCGCACCCCAGCACATTTATTCTAACAGAAGCAGAGTGTATTGTTTACCCCTGTGAGCTAGGAGTAGAGCTCCCTGCCTTTATTGTGCACCCCAGCACATTTATTCTAACAGACGCAGAGTGTATTGTTTACCCCTGTGAGCTAGGAGTAGAGCTCCCTGCCTTTATTGCGCACCCCAGCACATTTATTCTAACAGATTCAGAGTGTATTGTTTACCCCGGTGAGCTAGGAAGGGAGCTCACTGCTGTGCTAACAGAAACATGCATACAGTGTGCACCCTATCACAGCGACTCTAGCAGGAGATAGTGAGCACTGATCTGGCACAGAGGTGCTGCTTACCCATATGAGCTAGGAGCAGAGCCTATTGCCTGCAATCTGTACCCTGGTACAGATATACAAACAGAAGCACATTAACACTGTTTATACCTATGAGCTAGGAGCAGAGTGCACTGCCTGCAGTGTATACTCTGGCACAGCTACACTAACGGGAGACAGTGAGCACTGATTTTGGCACAGCAGCATTGCTTACATCTGTGATCTAGGAACAGTGCTCACTGCCTGCAGCATTTACAGTAGCACAGCTATGCTAATGGAAACACAGAAACATTGCTTATATCTGTGAACTAGGGGCAGAGGCTCCTGGCAGAACTATGCACCTCAGCACAGCTATGCTAACAGAAGCACAGCAACACTCTTTACACCTGTGAACTAGGGACAGAGATCACTGTATGCAATGTGCACACCAGCACAGCTATGTTAACAAAAGCACAGTGACACTGTTTACTCCTGTGGACTAGCAGCAGAAGTCATTGTCTGTAGTGTGCACACTAGCACAGCTATGCTAACAAAAGCACAGTGACACTGTTTACTCCTGTGGACTAGCAGCAGAAGTCATTGTCTGTAGTGTGCACACTAGCACAGCTATGCCAACAAAAGCACAGTAACACTGTTACACCTGGTAGCTAGGAACAGAGATCATAGTCTGCAGCGTGCATCCTAGCAAAGCTACGCTGACAGGAGACAGTGAGCACTGACTTTGGCACAGCAGAATTGCTTAACTATGTAGCTAGAAGCAAAAATCATTGTTGGTAGTGTGCACCCCAGGATAACAATGTTAACAAGAGAGAGAGAGATAATAGTGATTTTTGGTTGTGAGTTATGAGCAGAGCACCATCTACAGTGCATGTCCCAGCACAGAAATCCTTAATTTTTAATGCTACTTTTGAGCAGTAATATAGCACCTGCAAGCAGACAATAAGTAGATAGAATATGAGTAGCCGGATGACTGGCCTATGAGAAAGTAGCTCAGTAAACAGACAACAGAAAAGGATAAGGAGTAGACAGCTGGTAGGAAGAACAAGCCAGGTAAGGTGGGAGGCACAGAGCAGCAACAACAGCATAGTACAGGAAGCAGTTGTCTGGAAATGTAAGAAAATACAGTCTTTTATAGATGTTCTAAGGGGTGGAAGTTCACAAAGAGTGTTATCATAGACATGGGGCAGGAGTAACCAGAGAACCAGTCTACAAGGGTGCTGGATGGGGGGAAGAATACTTGGTGAAAAAGAACTTGCAGTTAGAAAGATTTTACTACTTCCGGCAGTGGAAAAACATCATCATGATGGTGGCCAGTCACTGATACTAAAAGAATATCCCTAAATAATGGAACATGTGGGTACCAGTGAGCCTATTTTAAATGGGGGACCTTGTTCTGGCAAAAGAGCCACAGGAATTAGCTAACAGCAGACGATGGGATATATAACATTTTTAGAAGTCTTAACAGTATCAGCAGAGAGTAGAGTCAGGAAAGGATTAAGTACAACCAAAATGACAAAGGAAAAAACAAAGCAAAGACTTGGGTTAGTGGGTGAAAGGAAAGGGCTTGGTTTAGGAAACAATCTTGGCTTCATTAAGGACAGAGTCTTAGCAAGTTGACACTGGTAGAAAACAATAGTTAAAGGAATTATTTGGGTCAAGAGGGTTGAGATAGAACATGCCAAACAGGTGAAGAGTGAATCCCAGTTACCATAGTGAGAATCTTCACAGATGGCCGAGCTCCTGCATGTACTTTTTGTTACTACAATGTAAGCTGTGCTCATGAGCTGGTCAAGGGACCTTTTTTCATTACAACTTGAGTCAAATGACAGAAACAAAGAGTGGACAATAAAATTAACACACAGGAAAATTTACATAATTTGCATTACAAACATCAAGTATTCAGTAGCATTTATAGCTTTGCGATGACCAACAACTTAGCATTATATCTCAGCATTCATGGTTATTTACAGTCATGTAAGGGATTTAGCAGATCACATATACATTAAAGTAGCATGCATAGCATACAGTATAAGCAAAGCAGTTATCAGTGAACTTCATAATGGTCAGTAATGCAAGTCAGAAATGCATAGTCATTTATAATCCAGTTAGTAAAAACTTCAAGTGATAGTATATGATGTCAGGGTACCCTTGATACGTGTGACTGTACAAACTACACACTTGCATATTTGTATACAATACAAAACTTGACCAACCTGGAAGCAGTGGATTTGTGTCAGTTAGTTGAGTACTTAATGTGACTGGCAGAACTAAACTTATTTAACAATGCCCTGCAAATAGCCAGGTGTGATTTTATTTTATTTTTCCAAGAAACAGCTGAAGTGTCATGACTACTCATGTGATGTGTTTTAGCAAATAATGCCAAGCATTTGGGGCTATCCTTGAGAAATGTTTTCATTTATAGACAAAGGAAAATTGATATGTAGCATGCTGGGTGCTGTCCTGGCTTCATATAGAGCATTTGATGATATATAATTTGTTTATTTTTTCATGATAGACAGTAATTGGACTAATTTGACCATTGGGGTGCTAAGAAGGAAGAATTATCTAATACTAACAAAAATCTAGCTAGCATTCTTAAATATAAGACCATGGTGCTCTTTGTTACTTGATACTTGAATAAATCTGAGCATTTTATTTTTGGTGGATTGTAGACCAGAGTGATAAATGCAAGGCAGTTACAGAGAGGGCACATTCCAATTTGTGGAGCAATTCATGTGTTCCAATTGACCTTCTTGCCTCTGTAAGGAGGTGAACCCTCTATGGGGACTTTAAGCTTATTTAGCACCCTGGTAGTTAGCTCTTCAGTATACTGGTGGAAAGACAGAAATACATCTGGATAACTTTAAAGGGATATGTTTGGCAGTGCTTTTCTTGCAGGAACATTTATGTTTAAGTTTGTAGTAAATGCAACTCTTTATGAAGTTTCAAATAACATTATAGTTGACTTGAGAACCATAGCTGGCGCCGAGTTAGAGGGGCAGCTACCTGTGTGCAAAGTGTTGCTGGGTGCTTATCCAGCTGATCCTGACTGCTCTTTAATGCATACCAGCTTTTAAATGCTAGTGTTGCACTTGTGGTTAAACCTGAGTGATGGCCTAAACTAAATCAGAGCACTGTAGCGCTCCATGTGTGGTCTGTCTGTATTAACTGCTTGCTTCATTATAGCAAACAGTTTGCTATGGTGTAAAAGTAAAAAAAATATATATTTTTTAAAGTAAAACCTGAGTATTGTAGTACTCTGTTTAAAAGGAAAAAAAAAATATATTTTTTTAGCTAAAAATGTAAGGAAGGTCGAATGAGACCTGATCATCTCCTATATTTCAGAAGTCCCAAACACCTGACATCAGACTTTTTTTTTTTGCTCTGAGCCATGAGGGAGGGGACATGTATCTGGACACCTGGTTGGTGTGCCAGTGCAGTGAGTAGACATTTGTTTTCTCTCTTGATTTGAAGGTTCGGGGCATGGATTGTGCACTGTCTGTCTGCAGGAAGCCAATTGGCATCCCTGCAGTTTCACAGAAGTCCTTTTTAGTTGTTTATGTTACTCTTCACTTGTAGAGCGGAGACAGTTTGGTGCTAGTTAATCAGACTGGCAGAGTGTGCTGTTTGAGCCAGATATACCTCTAGTTGACTTGAGGGTGTTAGTGAGCCAATTTAAAATATCGCTTAAATTGTTTTAAATGTCTGCATCAAGGTCTTTAGGGGATCTTCTCAATTTGGTTGAAACAATATCATTAAGTAAATTGCACAAGAAATAGCTATGAGTTCAAAAGAAAGATCATTAATGCAAAAGGTGTATCGGCGGGCTGAGCAGTGAGCCCTAAGGAACCTCCTTGGTGAGGAACCCTGTATATGTATAAGTGTTGAAACACATCTTAAAAGATCTACTTGTTACGCACTGAAAAACAGAAAGACTCCAACAGAGAATAAACAATTATTTACTTACATATTTGTTTTTTTAACCAGATAGTGCTTTGGACCATAGAGCTTTTTCAGCCATTAAATGAACCATATGAACAGTCATGAGTTATTTTGAAAATAAACCATATGTGGTATAAAGACCCCGGGATTCATGAAGCTTGCGCCAGGTGCAGGAGTAGCATCGGCATTCTAACACCAAATATGGCCGCCGAGCGATTCAGGTACGAGCTGTTTCCACATGCACTACCTGCGTACACTACACCCGCACAATTCCCGAGCCTTGTATGCTAATTATCCCATGTGCAGCAGTGTAGCATACAAATGAAGGTATGTAGCAATTCAGGAAGTGATGCAGGCGTAGTGTAAGCATGCAGAAATTTAAACCGTAGAAAGCGGTTTACATTTTTGCAAATATAAAATCGGAGCCATGACAGCTGACCAAACACATGTATTATATTGTTATTATATGCCAATGGCTAAATATGTAGCCATTGGCATAAAAAAATGTACAAAATCTAAAATTAACATTTAATATATATAGCCACACTATCGCGATGTGGAAGCGCAGGGCAGTGGTGCGCAAAGGGGATCGCAAGGATTATATAAAAATATAGACTAATAAAATGGGAGGGGATCCAGGTCTAAAAGTGAATCAAAAGGCAACAAATTAATCAAGGCAGGCAAGTAGATCTCCACAGTAAAGGCTCCAAACTTGCAGTACTCATTGCAAAACCCATAATTAAGACACGCTGCAGCTGGAATAGCTCATATACACCCACTGACATCAGCAGCATCCATAGCACAATAGTATAAAGTGTGAAAGCACCTCACACACATTTGTGTATTCCCATACACTCTGCACCAGTGGTGTATACCTGGGTTATGGTGGGTGATCCATAGCAGGCCACAGTTTACACTGCAGTTGTGGCTGATGTTAGCTGCACATGGATGATCTCAGAGGTATCATGCTGCCCCACTAACCTGGAGGTGTAGGTATCCCTGATGAATATAGATATAGCCCCTGCATGTCTGTCAGTCCATGTTCTGTGGCTGAAATGTGTGGTATGGTTTGTAGTCTGGTAGTGCTGGTGTGCTCTCAGGAGCCTTAAAACAGATCTTAGTTACTGCACAGATGCTGATGTTGTCCATCCTGAGGTGTGCTGTGAATGCAAGCGTGTTGTGATCACAACCTCTGTTGTTGAGTCGCATAACCCTCATTGAATCTGCTATTGTGCTGTTTACGGAGCTGGTATTCATCTTCGAGACTCTCCTAAATAAGGCACTATAGGGGCGCCAATAGCCTTGGCCAGTATTCCAAAGCCTAAGGCTGACACATAGGCCGGTATGGTATCATTGCATGCATGTTCCCCATCTGTGCTTGTTTTTCGTCTCTCCTGTAGGTAACCTACTGGTAAGCAATAGAAAGCCTTAAACTTATACAAGTCTTCTAGCTTCCGAAATAGGCTTTTGAAGTGACTATCAGTGTTCTGTATGTTCTTGCTCTACTTAACTGTTTCCTGACTACATGGTGATTTCTCACTGTATATTGTGATCTAAAGGTCTGTTTATTCACATATTATGGCTGTGATGGCCTGCACTTTAGAGGTTCATAGATAGCCTACTTCCTATCTGTCCAAGGGCAATTAGAAGCATAGCTACAGTGTGTTGGCTTTCCCGCACCATTGATGAAGTAAATGAGCCTCTGTCAAGCATAGCCAATAAAGCAATTCCAGGCAGAGTTGCTTAAAGCTGTTGAAGACTGGGGTTGTGGAGGGTGATAGGGGCACTTAGTGATCTAAAGAGGGCATGTTAAAGCACTCTTAAGCAGTTGTAAGAGGGTTTCCACGGGTTTGCGTGACAGTAAGCGGCGCTGAAACACAGTAAATGGAGAAGCGCTTCACAGGTTTAACCTTTGCTTAACGTTGTGCAGACCACGGGCAAACCTGCTTACAACCATGTAGATGTGCGTTATTCACACTTTTCATCAGTGCCTACTGTGAGAGGTAAAATAATAACACTTTTCAGGAGTAGAAACCACAACCATGTACTCCATCCTCAGAGTAACCTAACACTAAGCTACCTGGGATGTACCTATCACAGTTGTGTATGTAGACAGGTTAAAACACAAAAGGGTGGAATGTGTTGAAGTAGGACAACCTGCCATGTACCCAATTAAAGGTGTATGCTCACATATATATATATATATATATATATATATATATATATATATATATATATATATATATATATATATATACACACAGAGAGAGAGGGGGGGGGGAGAGTTACATAGAGACATGTCGATATATACAGGTCTACATATATATGTTGATATATAGATAGGTTAAAAACATCTACACATCTATGGAAGTACAGATAAACGTATGCAATAATATAATAAGACAAAAAGGAACCGACAGTCCTTGGGGTAAAAGCTCCGTACTGCAAGTCCAAAAGCTCAATAAATAAAATCAATTAACTCACTACGGAGCTACCACGGCACATAGATCTTTGAACACAAAGTCAATAATGTATCATAGTCCTCATACACAAAGCAAATCTTCTGCATAAAAACACAGTTTTATTAATTGAAGATAAGCGCTTTCACTTAGGAGCTTCTTCAGACCTAACAATACACTGAAACTAAAGCACACATATATATATATATATATATATATATATATATATATATATATATATATACAAGGCAGAGCAATCAATGCCAATCATTCAATCAACTGATATTAAAGTTATAGGCCCAAAACGCACTATAACTCATGAATCTGTGCACAATCTAATATATAATACTACAAAGACAAGCATAAATTAAAACCATGCAAAAATCCAATTCAGTGTATGTTCTGCACATAAACCTACATAAACTTACATAAAATCACATAAATCTTCTAAAAGCATAATAAAACAGCCAATTAATACTTAATTCCTTTGTTTATTTGTGCAGCCTCCTCCTTTTTAAAATGGGCTTGATGGATGCCCTCTCATTTAAACCCTTTCCTCTGTCAGCTTTTAAGATGATGATCCAACAGGTTTCCCTATATTCAAGTTTTCAAACAAATAGTGGATATAGAGCTCGATTATACTCCACTTTAAGAGGTGAATACCGGTATCCTGAATGAGTTGGAGGCTGCATTGCCTGGAGGGAAGCATAGCCCGATTTCAAATTCAAATTCTCTATCGGAGAGGTTCGAACTATATTTGAACAGAGAAGCCAAGAGCCTATGGAGCGATGATTCTCGAGCGCTGGAGAGTGATGTCAGTGATGCGATACAGGATATGGAAGATCTAAGGTTCCGTTTAGATGAACTGAAAGAGATTTTTTGCACTGTAAGCATTTACAATTACAACGTCTACATTTTGAAGTATGCCTTGATAGGAATATAGTCCCCAGGGGTTTGCAAGTCTTCAACATGCCAAGTCAAGGCTCCCAGTATCCGGAATTACTAATTCGGTGGCAGAAACTTAACTTGTCGGTGAGTGCTATTTATATGAGGCTCCTCATTGACTTATTTAAGCCTGAGGAGGAGCGTCAGCAAGCATCTTTAAAACAGAAACAATTTGAACTTTTTAATCACTATCGACAGAATATACTTGGTCCTCTTTTTGAGAGGTTGTTGGATAGTGTTGCAGTATTTGAATGGAAGTTGACTGAATAGAAGTGGACTAAGATTGTTAGAGACACTTCTGGTTTTAGGGCAGGCCAAGTATTTTTGTGGCCTCATACTAAACAATTGAATAATAATGCTGTATATATACCTAACAGAAATACTGTGGCAGTAAATAATGTTTTGAACAGAGCGACCCCGGTAGCAGGGGAAGCACGAATGACTGTCAATGTTAATAATGTGCAGACCTCCCAGGGCATTGTCAGTGATGTCCCTCTGGTGGTAATGGGGAAACGGTTTATTGGTAGCAATGTTATCAGTTGTAAAGGTAGACCTGATACTGTTTCATGTGAGTCCATTGTGAATGGTTCATCTAACAGTGTTGAGAATCGGATGGGAGACCTAGGAGGACAGGGACTGGCTTTAGATGAAGGTGTCACCACCATTGGACTGATTGATAGCAGCAGTAAGGACTCCTGTAACAACTTATTTCCACATGTGGTTGTTAACACCCCTGCAGTAAGGGAGACCCTTAGAGATAGTCCATGTGTGGTCAGACCTAAAGTGAATGCCAGGACCGATAGTACTGGTGGTTTGCCAGAGAACAATTATAATGGGACCAATAGTCAACTCTCTTTTCCTTTACCAGTCCTGGTGGACAGGGGAGGGTGGAGAGGAAGATCAACCAGCAGGAACAGGTACAAAAGGAAATTATCAAGGGAATTACACCCGAACCAAACTATAAAGAAAATGTGGGGCAAGACCAGACCTCATTAATTTATAATATTTCTGCTTATTCTTTGACTTTAGATAAACACATTGTGCTGCATAAAGGTCTGAACTTTATATCTACCCGTCCGAGTAGAGTGGGGGATACTCTTTTGGATTTGAAGATGTTCTGTAGAGACGTAATGTTACGCCTTATGTTTGATGATCAAGCTTGTAATGTAGAAAGGGATGTTAGACAGGAAATATATTTGAGAAAACCTAGCAGTTTTGTACCTTTGCATCATCCTTTAGTTGAAGCATATTGTAAGTTGACAGAAGATGAGATCTTTCATTTTTTTGAGAATAGGACATCCACTATGTACAAAGGCCTGAGACAAAATTTGACTTTTAAGGAAAGGAAAGCCTTACAAGCCCTGCAGAACAATGAAACTTTAGTTATATGTCCTGTGGACAAAGGAGGTCTAATTGTAGTTATGGATAGGACATTTTATGAGAAATCCATGCCAACATGTTGAAAGACACAGTTTTTTATAATAAGATCTCAATAAATGATGTACATAGGATTATCTATACAGTGAGGAATGACATCGTAGATATCAAGAGAGTGGCCCTTATTTCTGATGAAATGTTTAGTTTCCTGAATGTTGATAATCCATTGGTCCCTATTATACAGGGGCTCCCCAAAATACATAAACACCCCACAAACCCTCCAATGAGGCCCATCGTTGCAGGAGAAGGTTGGGTCACTGAACCCCTTTCATTATACACAGAGAAGCATTTACGTCCTGTAATTAATTTAAACCCGACTGTTTTGAGGGATTCCAAACAGTTTTTGGTGGATCTCTATGAGCGCCTGAAGGATGTAGGGGATACTTATAATGTAGATTTGTTACATTGGATATACAATCCTTGTTTACCATGATACCCAATGATTTGGTTATAGTGTTTGTGAAGAAGTATTTAAGTTTACATGGTGAATATTCACCCATACACATTGATTTAATTTGTTTCTTTTTGCAAACAGTACTCAACAACAATGTTTTTATTTTTGGAGATGATGTTTATTTGCAGAAACATGTCGTAGCTATGGGCACTTCGTGTGTCAATAGTTACGCCAATATGTTTCTGGCTCAATGGGAGGAAGATCTGCTATTTACCGAAACCAAGTTCAAACAGCATGTTCTGTTTTACAGGTGCTTTGTAGATGACCTGTTTATTCTATGGGAAGGGTCCCACCAAGCTTTTTCCAGCTTTTTTAACCTTATTAATAGCTTGACAGAGTGTCTCAAGTTTATGTATCAGTTTTCATTTGATTTTATAGAGTATCTAGATGTTTATGTTGAGAAGTTGGATCAAGGAATAGTTAATACAGGAGTTTTTCGTAAAGCCTGTCATAGGAATGCCTTTCTTTTTAGAACAAGTATGCACGCAGGCTATGTTTTTAAAAACCTTCTCAGAAGACAAGGTATGAGAGCTTCGAGGATTTATTCATCAGAAATTGGCTTTCATTCAGAATTAGTCAACATCGAAAGGAACTTGTTAGAGAGAGGATACACCCATGTAGAGTTAAAGAGACAATGGGAGGATCTGGCCCAGTTGAGAGAGACTAAGGCAAAACCATATTATGGTTCACCTTGTCACACAGAGAATATAAGGAGTGATGGCAGAGGCAATGTCACCAAAATCCCTTTGTACTACTCCAGTGATAATGGGTATGTTACCAAATTATTTCAACAATATTGGCCTATCTTATTAGTTAATGATGGCAGTGGGAACATAGTAATGAACGTTCCTAGGTTTAGGTTTGGAAATCATAAAAATTTGAAGAGACTTCTATGTACTAGTTGAAAAGGTATGGAGAATATGGACTTTGGTCATACTGAACCATGTGGCTCCTGTAACTTCTGCCATTATATTAATACCACAGAGAACTTCCATCATCCAGATTTAGATAAAAACTTTTGGTTCAGAGGTATCCATAATTGTATGACCCCTCATGTGGTGTAGCTAGCGGAATGTGGGTTCTGTGGTGCATTCTACGCAGGGAAAACTAATAGAGTACTACGTGACAGGATGAGAGAACATCTGTATAATATTAAGAAGAAGCTTCCTAATAATGCACTTTCCAAACATGTTACAGAACAAGGGACACAACACTCTTTTAGTTTTAGGGTTATTGAGGCTATAGGATAAGGGAGGGTGATGTGAGAACATACACTGAATATAGGGAAACCTGTTGGATCATCATCTTAAAAGCTGACAGAGGAAAGGGTTTAAATGAGAGGGCATCCATGAAGCCCATTTTAAAAAGGAGAAGGCTGCAGAAATAAACAAATGAATTAAGTATTAATTGGCTGTTTTATTATGCTTTTAGAAGATTTATGTGATTTTATGTAAGTTTATGTAGGTTTATGTGCAGAACATACACTGAATTGGATTTTTGCATGGTTTTAATTTATGCTTGTCTTTGTAGTATTATGTATTAGATTGTGCACAGATTCATGAGTTATAGGTGTGTTTTGGGCCTATAACTTTAATATCAGTTGATTGAATGATTGGCATTGATTGCTCTGCCTTCTATATATATGTGCTTTAGTTTTAGTGTATATTGTTAGGTCTGAAGAAGCTCCTAAGTGAAAGCGCTTACCTTCAATTAATAAAACTGTGTTTTTATGCAGAAGATTTGCTTTGTGTATGAGGACTATGGTATGTTATTGACTTTGTGTTCAAAGATCTATGTGCCTTGGTAGCTCCGTAGTGAGTTAATTGATTTTATGTATGCAATAACATATATATATATATATATATATATATATATATATATATATATATATATATATATATATATATACATACATACACATACATACATGTCTATAGACAGCATCTGAATTGTTCATATCTGAGTATAACATGGACCATAGCAATCACACGTTCTGCCACCCCCAAACAATATGAACATAACATATGAAGAGTATATGCCAATACACTATTACAAATATGTTCTATGGACACAGTCACCAACACAACTGCAATGACTGCAAATATCCATGACAGAAATACACAGACAGCTTTCATTTTGCAAAACCTTATTACATTCCAATGTATTGCCAAAAGGATTCAAGGAATAACAGTACCCGCATGCTATACAGGAAGCATTTAATAGTGCCTTAATGAATCAGCCTGCAATTACCATAGTATTAGTTCACATAGGGAAAGAACACCCATACACATATAGACATTGTATAAAAGGGGTTTCTACACATCTGCATGTGCTATGTACACCCACCAACATCTACCCCTCAACCAAAATAATTACATCAATACATACTGTCATACCATAACCAATTATTCAACTACTGTACAACATCTGCTGAAACCTTAACATACCTGAACACAGACACACTAACATGGCCCTATGTGAAATAGTTGCCGTTAAACAATTGAAGAGCTGCTTGTGTAACAGGGTTTGTATGAACTAATCCCGTTTCAGAGGGTTGAAAGGTTCGTACACCAGGAAGTGCTACCGAGTACTGATTATCAGCACAGTATGATACACAGTAACACCAAACTAAATATGTCTGGTAAGCACACTGTAAACCCCCTAACATTATATGCATAGCTATGCAGCCTTGAGCTAGTCAAACAACCTGGCCAGACTGAAACATATGCAGAAGTATTAGGTACAGACTAACCCTGCACAAGTAGCAATGTTCAGAAATATAACAGCAGTACTCACATTTAGACCAACTCCTCTAGGCATTACACACAATATATTTTGGTTCGTCTCCATACAGCTGTTGCAATAGATTCCAAATAACACTTCCACACTGTCTTCCTCACAAGTAAGGCAAAGGGACAACGCCCAAGAGGAGTACTCAGTTATACTCCACTGCAGCCATGGTATTGGCTAAGGCAGTAGCAGCGCAGCTGATGTGCATGCAATTAGCTACTTAGGAACACCAATTGGTTATCGGGATAGCACATGTTACTGATCCGTAACTATAAAAGGTTGCCTTGTCACACATTCAAACCATCTGTATCTACCTGTAGGACAGTACAAAACACTGAAAGTCAAACCAAAAACAAGTATTATACTAATCGATAACACCTCCGATTACTAAGAAGGTATGTCTAACATGTAGTATGTCTATGTATGTAATACGTGTACTGTAAGAATTACAGTGTAATTGATGCATATAGTGGAAATAGCTATCTTGTAGCAATGTATTGTTGAGCAGTAGTAATGCTTGTAGTATTCTATGTGTGTACTGCTGTAGGACACACAGCAAACTCCGCATATACCACAAGGGATTATATGGGCTTGGAATCCACCAATTCGCTTCCAGCCACTGTCAGTGTCAGGACTGGTCCAACAAGTATGTGCTATAACATGGGATAGTATATGTCGATATATTGTAACAGTCGACATATGTATGGGTGTATAAGTAAGATGAACATGTTAAAGGTGGGCTTACCGTGCAAATATGGTGTGCATTGTGGGATATTGTACCAATAACTGTGTAATGTAGAGTATTTTAGGCAGATCTGCATTCTATTCTACATAGCAGTTCTGTTATGTTATGCAAACAATAGTTATGTCTATTGTCATTTACAATACTCAGTGACAGGATACATATCATTTGTATTCATCTGACAGTTTAGCAGCATGATGGCAAAGATAATTGGAAGAGCCAGGTAACTATCCATGCACATAACACATGTAATATCCACCTCTCTAGTATCGTTTGCAAGCAATAACAGCTGTGCATGTGTACATGTTATGCAAATGTGTAGTGACCCTTGTTACAGGGCTGGACCTCTCTAGTATTGTTTGCAAGCAATAAGAGCTGTGCATGTGTACATGTTATGCAAATATGTAGTGACCATTGTTACAGGGCTGGTCCTCTCTAGTATTGTTTGCAAGCAATAACAGCTGTGCATGTGCACATGTTATGCAAATGTGTAGCGACCCTTTTTACAGGACTGGACCTCTCTAGTAACGTTTGCAAGCAATAACAGCTGTGCATGTGTACATGTTATGCAAATGTGTAGTGACCCTTGTTACAGGGCTGGACCTCTCTAGTATCGTTTGCAAGCAATAAGAGCTGTGCATGTGCACGTGTAATGCAAATGTGTAGTGACCCTTGTTACAGGGTTGGTCCTCTCTAGTATCATTTGCAAGCAACAACAGCTGTGCATGTGTACATGTTATGCAAATGTGTAGTGACCCTTGTTACAGGGATGGACCTCTCTAGTATTGTTTGCAAGCAATAAGAGCTGTGCATGTGCACATGTTATGCAAATGTGTAGTGACCCTTGTTACAGGGTTGGTCCTCTCTAGTATCATTTGCAAGCAAAAACAGCTGTGCATGTGTACATGTTATGCAAATGTGTAGTGACCCTTGTTACAGGGCTGGTCCTCTCTAGTATCGTTTGCAAGCAATAGCAGCTGTGCATGTGTACATGTTATGCAAATGTGTAGTGACCCTTGTTACTGGGATGGACCTCTCTAGTATTGTTTGCAAGCAATAACAGCTGTGCATGTGTACATGTTATGCAAATGTGCAGTGACCCTTGTTACAGGGCTGGGCCAAATGGCTATATGTACACCTACATAGAGTGGATATTGAGATTAGAGAAACATTGGTTGAACTACCAGGTTTGTGTAGCCCAACCTCTCATTGCCAAACTAACAGCCACTTGCACATACTGTATGTAAGGTAATGCACAGCATTGGTAATGAATCAGGTTGCATATCATTTTTAACTCCAGTGTAACATCTGCAGTAGGAGTGTAAGACGTAGGAGACAGCTGCACATGTGTAATAGCCACTTCATAGGTAATGGCTCACAATATCTGATTATATCCTGATCTTGTTGATAGTGGCATCAGAGTCTATTGATACATAACTCTGTTTGGAGAGTGGGTGTCTGTGCCCAACAGAGCTCATGGTCCTGGTGGATATGTGAGTATATACCCAGAGAAGAAAACAGACCTGTAGACACTTGCATCATCTATAATCAACTAACAGGATGTGATGTGCTCCTCAGAGGAGGATTGCTGCTAAAGGTAGCTACAATATTTCTGTAATAACTAGTGTTGTCAAGTCCATAACACAGATATTTACATGTGAGCATCACTGACTAAAACATCTTCATAAGCAATAAGTAAACTAAATACAGTACTTGGTACTTGTATTACTAAATACTCATACAAGCAAGTCCACTAGTCAGCTACTGGTGTTTACTAATGTGAGCTTTGTGTATGTGGCCATCCTGGGGGAATATAATCTCTATGCCATGTACACTGCCAAACCCACTTAACACCACACCCCACACATTGTTTGGGATGCAGCTACCGGGGTAAGCTGGAAGGCAGCCCAATCTACAGCCATGACTGGACTGGACAGTGATGAGGTGTTGGTTAACACATGCAGCTCATCAGCACAACCAACACATACCCTTACCAGAACACAGTAAGGACACCCACACACACTACCAGAAGTCACACACATTCACAGACGCTTCTAAGTATCTGGCCAAACAAGTGACCCCCCAAGCAGGAAGAGACAGACACCGAAATACACAAACTGTATGACATAGTTTGCATAGTTGTGCCACACCTCAGAACACGTGACTGGAAACATGCCCAACAGTACTCATTTGTGAATGCAAACTCTAGCTCTATGTTACACACCAACCTATACAAGGGCATAGATACTGTCAGCTGCCTGTCTGCCATGATTAGACACATACCTATACAATCAGACCACCTTTTGTACTATACACATGGCTCTGGCATATTCCATGTTGTTGTGCAGGACTTGTGATGCAGTAGCCTGGACTGCATGGAAACACATGTAGGAACTGTCAGGTCTTGTAGCCCATGCAGGTATGTCCCAAGGCTTGGGTAGCATTCTGCCATTGGCCAGAATGATACTGCAGTACAGGGACAAAAGGATTGTATTCCACAATTGTCTAGTGCAGTGGTACAAGTCAAAGGGTATCCTGTATCTCTCTGCCTGGGATAACAGGGTTGACAGACCATGATGCTTTGCCAGACAGCGCCTGCACCTGTCACCCCTGGGAATCTGGATACTGCCTAGGGCTCATGCTTCCCCTATAGTGCCTTCATCATGCACAGTACAAGTGAATGTCCACTGCTGTTACAGGGTCAGCCAAGCAATAAACTTCAGGTCTCGCTACACAATGATACATGTCAGAAACACTATACGGACACACATATGTTAATCCCTAACATGGAGATCATATCTGTGCAGTGGCTGAGACATGTTTCAACGCTCCGGAGAGCACACCTGCATGACCATGTTATAACACTCACCTCACTTCTTGCCCATTTTCCTTTACTGGAACACATGGGCCACAGGTGTGTCTATACTCCTGAAAGATATGTACACCCCCAAGATAGTTGCATTTGCATAATTTCAGATGCATTATGCTGAGCAACTACCTTTGTGCCAAAGTGGATTTCAAATTGCACCTTGAGACAGATCACCAACCAGTACACCCTCACGCTAGTTGCACTTGCATAACTTCAGATGCATTATGCTTAGCAACTACCTTTGTGCCAAAGTGGAATTCAATTTGCACCTTGAGACAGATCACCTACCAGGCCGCAGATTTCCCAACTATCATAATGTGCTGTAATGGGGAAGATTAGGTCTGAGACAGAACCATAATAATGGCTACTTTCAACTATTCCATTATGAACTGGGACGACTCCTCATGTACCAACACCTGCGATCAATACATGTTGGATTCCATCGACCCCACTGACCTGGATCACAGTAGTCACACAAACAGGGCTAACAGTATGCTACACATAGTTAGTCTCCAATGCCAATGTTATGTTTCCTAAGAGCAGAGTGGTGACTGTCATGTCACCCATGCAGATGGACAATGCATGTGCAAATGCTGAATCCTACACAAATGAACCTCAAGCAGTCACATATGTGCAGTGATTGTGCCATTGAAACAGAACCAGAATTCAACACAGCACAAACAAGAAGGCAAACTGCTGGTACCATGTTTTAAACTGTACCACAGAAGGTAGTAACTGTTGCAAGAGTGAACACACATGAGTGTAGGTGATCCCTGGTCAGCCTCAGTAAGATGCAGATACACCATATACAACCACACAAACCTATTGTGAAACTAATCAGCCACATATGAGGCCAAGCACAGAGCATTCTATAGCTGTGTCATTAATCATAATGGCAACATCAAGACCTGCCGTGCTGCACAGTACTATGGCATGGGAAGTACTGCACTTACAGAAATAGCACCCGTTCATCCAGATAGGGTCTTGGAGAACCTAAACCCACTCCCACCCCCCCCCCCGAATAGGTACACTTAGTAATATATCCATGTACACTACAGGGCCCCTGTAATAATGACTATGGAGGAACAAGCTGCACTCTCTAAAGCCATACATACAGCTTTCATGGGACCTGTCAACATCCCAGGGTGTATCCTACACAAATGCAAGAACATTCAGTTATCCACATACACATCATGTTCAATCATAGCTCCATGTCAGACTGTGTACACACCGAATGGTGCACAGCAACAGTTATCACACCCCAAAAAGGGGGAGACACCATTGACAGTGGAAAATAGTGCACAACTACCCTGCTGACTCTGGTCTGTAAGGCCATGAACCGTGATCAACGTATTTGATGTACTTGGTACAGATGTAGATGACAGTAGAGTTGATTCACACTGCATATCATGACCTTGCCAGGTCATAGGACACCATGACCCATACTGTGTTCCAGCTACACTCAGTAAACTAGATGTATATTCCTATTTCACAGGAGTGGTTGGCAACTTGACTGCTGGCAGAACCAACACTACAGAAGGTGTCAGACTAATACACGCACATCAAACCAGTGCCAGCCACAGCAATACAGGGTTCATTCCTGGTACTCCCCCTCTTTGTTATCTATACCATGCAGGCTAACACAGAAGACATCAGCCTATTGATGTTTGCAAATGATTATGAACTAGGAGCAATAGTCGACTCAATGTGTGCTGTGTTCAACATACAGAAGGGCCTTAGTGTGCCAGATGTGTGGTGTGTGACGTATGGCCACAATCTGACAGCTAAGTATTGCATTGTCATCCCCTATGTTACAAACCCTGTACTCATGAACTACCACCTAGGCAGCGGTCAACATAATGGCAACTGTGTGTATGGGATGCAGCTGGACAGTATTCTTTCCTTTGATAGTTACTTCACCACACCAGACAGGTAGTCATATGTGGCACCCCTCATCATGACAGGGTGCAATCCAGGAATATAGAGATAATTGCTCAACCATACTCAACACCCATGTGACCCATAATAGATCACATATTTCCTATAAGGGTTATTGCCCATGTGTAGATGGCCTACACTGCCCTTCCCAATCCCTAGCTGCACTATGTAGCATGCAGCCTACCCTGAATAAAGCCATGTCCAGCCCAGAGGTGTTGGCCATGACACACTTAACTCATCCTGATCCCAAATAAACACATACTTCATGGACATCCACCTTTCTAGTACAAGGATCACAACATGCCTGACAGATCTCTGTCCCGTACACTTAACATACTCTTGCCATACTATGCATCCCTGTCCAGCAAAGCTGCACATCACCCCTTTCTGTGACATGGTGTGATGACCGCATGCCAAATATATCAGTAACCCTGTGGATCAGTTCTGTGGCACTGCCTGAACTGGCCACTGAAACATACCTGTCTGTTGCCTACAGCTAGGTAACCTGTCTGCCGAGGCTCATAAATGGCCCAGGGCATATAGCCTACTAGATCACTATGACCATACATGCTATAGTTGATATCCAACCCTGCAAACACCATCAGGCTAGCTATTGTCCCATGTGTTACACATGTGCAACATCGGCAATACATGGCAGGATGCTACACAGCTGTACAGTGCCATGTGCTGATAGGTAAAGACACCAGTACAGGCAAACAGACATGCCCACGTCAAGACAACATCCACATGGTGTATGAGCAATGTCATCACATGACGCACACATATATGGTGATAACATCACATCACCAGTAAGTGTCAAATGTCTGTGACTTATACATGTCAGTGGTATTAGTGTCATGTACATTTGCAAAGACATATTTGTAATCTTAATAAATGTGGTACACATGTATGTTCAGCTGTACTGCTGTACTTCTCTGTGAGTTACTGTGACCTGTCTCCATCATTATGTCTTCCAGGTATGCCACATAGCAGACTGCCAGTGTACAGATGCTTGGAGGATGAGGTCCTCATCCCATACCTCCTCAACAAGCACACAACACTCTTCAGCCATGTGCCACAGGATGCACAGCAGTGGGATGCCCTATGGGAGGAACTCTGCAGGAGGGTAAATGATGTTGGCGGTCACAATCGCACCTATCAGCAGGTGCGCAGACACTGCACTGACCTCATAAGATGGGCGAAACAGCGTGCTAATGCAATTGCCAGGGAATAAGGTACAACAGGTGAGGGCCACTCACCCAGCCCCCACTCACATGTACTGAGGAGCTACTGGCCAACCTGGGGACACCTGCAGACCTCCATCCACAAGCTTTAGCTGATATTGTAGAGGTGGGTGTCTCTCATCCACCGAGCCTGAAGTTGCCTGGTAAGTCACTACTGCACATATAACACAACTATATTTCATAGTTACATGCGTTCCTGTACAATATGTAATATAACATCATATGCAAGGCATGGTTGCACACATGCCACATACTATAGTCTGCTACTCTATGTATGCATAGATGTGCATACTCCATAGTATAGTGTATTGTACTGGCTTATGTGCTAACATGGACATTGCACCGTGTAGCTATCACCCAGGTGTGGATAATGATCTTACTGCTGTGACACTCCTGTTTAGGAACCTCTGCCATTTTTCAGCGACAGCAGCCTGTGTCAGGTGAGATTGCTATTATTTACCAGGCTTGATAATGCACAGAACATATTAATTGCATGCTATCTGCCATAACACACGTACACATAATGTATGGTGGCCTTGTTAATAGACACTGGTCAGACCTGCAATGCATCACAGTGTTTACCCATGTGAAACAATTGAAGACTATATTAAACACCTACACTAAACCTTGCAAAATGTCATTGCCGGATGTGTGGATAACAGTGAATACAATGGTGGAGGTGTGTTCCACTGTAGGGACAGGTACTACATATCAACATTACACATGTTGGGAATACGAACAGTACTGTACAGAGAACATATGTGTGCATGCACTCTAAATGTGTTGGAGATGGAGTATGACCCTCCCATAGGATACACCCTTGTGGATTATACCCTTGCTATGAATGTCACACAATGTCATGTGCTATCTGACATGTCCATGACATGTAGTATGCTGACTGCAACACTGCTCAACTATCCTGCAAAACATGTCTCACATCCCATACATACCACCCTTTGTCTGCATAACCCTGTCCTCAGTGGAGCATATGACATCTATGGGTGTATACTAGTAAAATAAATGATAGTACAGCAAAATCGACCCAAGAATAAAACACACACTAATTATGTAAGTTCTGCCATAGATATATCACAGTCCCAATAAATTGCAGAGTAGGACGAACTGGACATAAACTCATATCTTGGACATCTTGGCTGACAGGTTCAGTGCAAATTCCCCCCCCCCCTCACCACCTACTACCTAATCACCTATTACCATTCTAGGGGATTGTGTAAGTCCAGTTATTACTGATACTTTGGTTAACAAGGCTCTATCTAAAGCTAAAAGCACTGCCTCCATGGGACCAGATGGTGTCCCAGGCTGTGTCATACGCGAACTCCAAAAGGAATTAATCCCGCATCTTAATACCCTGTTCAGTCTCAGCCTCTCCACAGGATATGTGCCCATAGAATGGCACACGGCAATGGTGGTCCCGCTACACAAGGGTGGGGCCACAACTGACCTTGGGAACTACCTACCAATAAGCCTGACCAGTCTGATCTGTAAGGCCATGGAGCAAATCATTATGGAACTCATAAATGGAGAGATTGGGAACCTCCAGTCGCTGGACCCTACACAGTTCAGCTTCGTCAAGGGCAGATCATGCCTCCTGAACCTGGTGGATTTCTTTGAGACAGTTAATCAGGCTATGGATAAGGGAAAGGAGGTACACACGGCTTACTTTGACCTTGCTAAGGCATTTGACACCATACCATTCAGGTATTATTGATAAGCTCACCAGCCTGGGCATAAACCCTTATGTCACAAGATGGATCGCAAACTGGCTCTCAGACAGATCCCATAAAGTAAGCGTAGTGGGATCTATGTCCGAATCCAGACCAGTAACAAGTGGTATGCCTCAGGGCTCTGTCCTGGGGCCCCTCCTGTTTGGCATATACTTCTCAGAAGTACAGGCAGGTACGGAAGGGCTGTGGCTGACTAAGTTTGCAGACGCCTGCAAACTGGGTGCTACAATAGAGTCTCTGGCCAACATGGAGATCCTCCAGAAGGGCCTAAATGAGACTGATGCATGGTGTCAAAGCCATGGTCTCAAGCTAAATGCAAAAAAATGCGTAGTAATCCCCTTTGGAAAAAACAGAGTACCCGCAAACTACAACATAGGAGGTAATCCCCTGAAATCTGCAGAAGAAATAAGGGATCTAGGGACCCAAGTAGATAGTCAGCTTTCCTTTAATAACCATGTTGCCAAAGTGGTTAGAAAATCCTTCTATGTGACCCATCTGATCATGAAAGGGTTCGCATCAAGATCTAAGGATGTAATGGTACCTCTCTACTCTTCCCTCATCAAACCCATTATTGAGAACAATGCATCAATTGGAATGTACCTGGCTAGACATCTCCAGCAGCTGGAGAGACCACAAAGGTACCTAACCAAGAGGATTACTGGCCTCAAACAGTTGCCCTATGCAGCACGATTGAAAAAGCTAAGACTGTTATCTGCTGCATATCGCTTTCTCAGAGGCGATCTCTGTCTAACATACAGAGCAATGTTCAACCAAGAATTGTTGAACATGCTCCATCTTAGCAAAACCAAATCTACTCGAGCTACACGCTCTAGGGATATAAACCTCAACACAACAATGAATAGAACATGCTGGAGGGATAGATTCCCTTCGCAGAGACTTCCCTTACTATGGAACAGGGTCCCAATCTACATAAGACAGAGCCCCTCACTATCACTCTTCAAGAGGAACCTTAATGAGTGGATGGGTAACAGAAAGTTCACACCGAGGATTACACCAACAGCACTACTAGATAGGGGTCAAGGGTACTAGCTGCTAGTACAAGGGTCTAGGGTACTTCTAAAGGAGCGGTGAATACCACACAATGTGGCTGGGCTAATATATGCCTTCGGGCAGATAGCCCAGTACCAACCTATGAACCTATGAACCTATTTGAGTGGTCAGCTGAATTGCCTTCTACAGTTTACTGTCTTTCCTGGGTTCTTTATCAACTGTGTAACAAACTCTCATGGGATAACACTCACATGTGAAATATGATGGCCATCACAGCCATTGGATAGAACATGTGTACACATGGCCATGGATGATGGCCAGAGACGTGAAGCAACATACCCAGTAGAAGTGATGTGCATGTGTGTACACCCTGTTGTACATTGGCTCGACACAATATAACTATGGTCTTTGTGTAATGGTGATATTGCAGATGTGAAACACTAAACATCATACAGGCCTGTGCACAGCTTGTGTAGGCATAATATGAAGCCACCACATAACATGTCTTGAACATCTTGAGTGTGTCATGACATGAAAGCGTTCACCTATACAGTATCCAAATACATACATGTGTTGCACAACATACACATACAACCACATCAGGCCACAGATACAGTACGTTCACCTTGCTGGTGTCAGACATCACTGTCATGCCTGCTCCTCATGTGTGTGAGGTACATAGATGGCATGTGGGTCATAGGGTACTGCTAAGTTAGCCATGTGTGGGCATAGTGACCAGGCATGAGTAATATGGTTGCAGATGTGCAGGGTTGTCATCCATATACCCTTCTGTGACCTGTGTCACACATTTCACATTGGGGTTTAGTGTGTATTCACCTTAGTGACAAGGGTCACATTCCAAATTAGATATGTATTGTATGTTAACATAGTCTTGGCTATGATCTGTGTCAGTAGCTCACACTGTATAGCAATTGTGAAGCCACATGATGCCCTGCACTGGCTATGCACATCAGCTCAATGTGAAGTATATCCCTGCATATTTGTTAGGTGGACAGGCAACACTGCATCAGCTGAAGGCCCATGTTAGTATAACACATCCCTGCATTGGGACACCATTATTGTAGTGTAGATTGGAAAGGACAACATTGTGTTACACATATATGCATGCCATTCAACATGTCAGCAGAAGACATGTCATACTATATGTGATTGGCAAGGTCATATCCCACACAGCAGGCTGGCGTACTGTAAACCTGTGCAGGTCTGTGGCACCATTGCAAAGTAGGGACAGCCATGCCAAACATGTGTGTACAGCCACATGCACAATGTCTAGACTCTCTAGACTCAGCTCAGGGGTAGGCAGAATAATGTTGAACAGACATACACTGCTTTGGAGTAGATATGCAAGCTAGGGCTCAGGCAAACATAGTATGCAGTCGACATACCCTACTGCTCATGTCCTCCCACATAGGGGCGGTGGCCAACACAAAGCATCAGTGGCAGATGTACAAAGGTCAGTGATGGTCTGTTAACATGTGGTGTATGTTGCATACACTATGGCAGTGTGGTGCAATGGTGCAAAGTGCAGGCATTGTGTTGCAGGTATGGGGCATAGGCTACTAACACAAATGGTGCAATACAGGTATGTATGCTAACCACCATTATAATTGAGTAAGCTGCATGCCGTCTGCTATAACACATGCATGCTGTTGCGTGCAACTCAGGGATGTATGATAACTACCACTGTAATTGTCTAAGCTGAAACTATAATTGTGTAAGCTGAATGCCATCTGCCATATCACCTGCAAGTAGCATGTGTGTCTGTGTGTCTGTGTGTCAGTGTGTCTGTTTATCTGTGTGTGTGTCTGGTATAACTTGTAATGTACAGTTCTTGTCTTGCCCTCACAGGTGTTGATGTAGGTGTGCTGCCCTCCTGTGGTCCACCTGATGTCAGTGTCCCCACAGACTCTAGCAGTGATGATGGTAGCTTAATTGAGGCACAGACAGGGTTGTCAGGGGCTGAATCTGTGCCATTGGTTGCCATTCCACCTTTCTCCCCCTCATCCTCGCACACAGTTCCCTGCCTACACATACCTTATCACCACTGGCTATAGAGGAAGGACAGTTGGCAAGTGGTAGCATGGAATAGGGAAGTGTGGACACTATAGAAGGTGTGCCTGCACTCCATGATCCCAGTCAACTGACTGGTGATGTCCCACACAGGCATGTGCCCAGCGCTGCTCGTAGGAGGACCACTGGCCAACATGCCCCTGCGAGACAAAGCACAACAGCTGGAATCACCAGACGCATGTTTTGGGGCTGTAATGAAGGCACAAGCATGTGCTGAATGGCACAACAGAGAAGGTCTGAGGCTTCAGAGGGCTGCTGTCCGTTCATTAACTGACAACATCCAGGCACTTGCAAATGCTCTCCATCATCTTGCAGATGTTTTGGATAGACGATTGGGTGACATGGTGGGTGTCCTTGACCATGGCATATCAATCCTAAAGCATGGAAAGTCTGTGCTGGTATATCTGGTGGGAGTGCGATGTCAGGCACGTGGACGTAGGTCAGCTACATCACCTGTTGAAAGTCTACATGAACATGCTACTGCATATGCCCACTCCCATAGTGGCAGTAGCAGCACCAGTGCAGCTGACGCTGTGCAGTTCACACCAGGACACAACAGGCGATGTGCACGTGGTCCTAGATGGTCCCAACAGGGGCACAATGCCAGTGGACATGTGTCATCAGACAGTACCCAATTTGGACCTCTGCCTTGTAGTGCCTGTGCAATCCCTGGCAGGCACATACGTGGCCATGGCCAGACACCGTGAACTGTCAAACCTGCCTTGTACAGTCAGCAGCTGTCAATAATACCCCTATGTAGGCCAGCCACATGCCAGACATGTGTGCACGAATACACACACACTGGAAATAAATGTATGGCACCTCAACACACACACACACACACACACACACACACACACACACACACACACACACACACACACACACACACACACACACACACACACACACACACACACACACGCATAAAATCCACACATGCCCAGTGATATCACAGGCCCTAACACACACATGATGTCATACAATGGCACAGCCTAGGCCTCTGGCAAACATTATCATCCTGTGCATATGATGATGCATGTGCCACATCCCTGTCATCCACACCATCGGTGCAGGGGCATGCTCATATGGTCTGATGCACAGGGTGAACATACTAGGTAGACAATTGTAGATTAATATTGTTGAGTAGTGTTGACAGGCAGCAGACATACCATGTATTACAGTTTTAGAATGCATTTTGTACGTTTGACAGTATGTATCATGTGTAGCAACACTAACAGCATGTTGATTTTGATGTTCTGCCTTCCTCTTTCAGGTGTAGTTGCATGTGCTGGGGAATGTCGGTGTTTGCAGTTAGTGTCCCATATGTACATGTTGACTACTCACAGGTCAGTACGTTAATACCTACATGCACTTTGTAGCTTCCACATCACAGTTATATTCTCCCATGTTTCAATTATGTTTACTGTTTTAATGATCCAAGAGGATGATAGCTGTGTAGTAAGCTACTGTGTTCAGAGCCGTCACATCCATAGTGGGTGACATCACAGGTATAGTTATCTGGAGTGGGGAGGAGGTAAAAGAGTGGTATGCCGGATGACAAGGGTAAAGGCCAGTGGAAATAGTGGCTTCTCATTGGGAAGCAGTAATACCCACTGCCATGACAGCATGCAAACACAGACACACCCATACACTCAGGGATTCACAGATACAGTAACACACACTCTGACACACACACACACAGTTGCCAGTGTTCAGATGAGAATCCCTGCCTATGTGCATATCATCATTATAGAACTATGCAATTACAAGACGTGCCACAGAGATTACACATGTACAGGTAGTTGAAATTGCTTAAGATCAAGGACATCGATAGGGATCCTAGAGTGCAGTTAGTGTATGTGTGGGGGGGGTCCATCAGTAGGCTATGTAACAACAGGTCACACCCCAAGGTGTACATGTTAACAGGCGGTTAGAATGCCTGTCTACGATTGATGATATCAACAGGGATGCTAGATTGCATTGAGTGGATATGGGGAGGGGGATTAACATTTCACTATGGTCAAATACATCCTCACTCCAGGGACTGGGCAGCCATATACACACGCACACACACACACACACACACAGACACACACACACACACACAGACACACACACACACACACACACACACACACACACACACACACACACACACACACACACACACACACACACAGACTGTGGCATTCACAAAGATATACACCTATGTCACACACATACAGACATTTTACATGTGTGAGGTTAAACCACCTACCTATGCCTTTCTTTCTACACTTCACTCTGTACTGATGTCAGCAACAGTGTTCAGCAGAGTGGTAACATATGGGATGTATTCCCAACCATAAGTGACATATATGGACACACACACACACACACACACACACACACACACACACACACACACACACACACACACACACACACACACACACACACATACACACACACGTGCCAGTACTGTGAATCAAACACCTGCCTATCTCATAATATGTATTACAGAAGTACAGCACTATCGCATTCGGTAAAAAGCTTACTGACTCTTTCCTTTGCCAACTGTGTTGATACATGCACAATATATGCACAGGGGCAGTATTACTGTTACAGGTGTCATGAGGTTTGCCTATAGTGTCACCCTTACACCATTCTATATTGTCTGTCTTCCACTTCAATAAACAAAACCTAACCTTAGCAGTTACACAGGTTATTGTACAACTGGTTGCAACACACCAGTGAGCTGTCCTCAATAATCATTCATCTGCAAAGAAGCCCCACCACTTAGTAGTCATGTCCAAACATCTGTCTATACCTCATGTATGGCTTACTGTACTTACAGCTTATCACCATATACAGTTGGCAATGTTGAGGCTGTATTGCATCAGCATGATGTACTAAGACAACAGTCACCTTCAGGCATGAGACACTGCACATACATGGAATCTACACAAACATCAATATAAGTACACATATGCGGTCTACATCAGTAAGTGCACTAGCAGGTCAAGAGGATACATTCCACAGCTTCCCCACTCTATGTGTGAAACATAGCCGAGCATTACACAATAATGGATCTTGTATTCATGTACTGGTAGGTCAGCACCACCTTCACCGAGTAGCCAAGTATACAAATATGACAACAGCACATATCAGCGAGATAAATGCAGCATTATTCCATGTCATGCTCCTACAAACTGTTACTTAACAGTGCCATGGTGAAGCTAGGAAACTGTAATGGTCAACAATGAGCACATCATATTTGCCCCACAAACCTCATGTTTACTGGAAGAGTACCAGCAATGTGCTCTGTTAGAGCTAGGCAGTACACTCACTCAAGCATGTGCGAGGTCTGTGGCTTGTAAACATCTCACCCCAGCATGTATTGGCTATTGTGGTACTACGGCTAATGTCCAGACAGCACACAGCATGCATGGCTTGCAATTGTTGACATGGGGTATATGTAGGAGCTGTGGCCACACATGGCTGTACATGTCATTACCATATCACCTGTGACTACTCAGGAACATACAGTGCAGAGCTGGATTTCCCTGTGTCTGTCAATACAGGCCTTTTGTAAGTCCTATGATCCTGTTATTTGGGTATGTTTGTAGGCATTGCATTAGGTGGACATGTCTAAAGACATACATGCCACATGGGGTGTTGTATGATATGATAGGTGTCATGGGTGACCAGTAGAGAGAGAATATTACCTCTGTTAACATAGATATCAAACGTTATGTACTGTTAGCATGCTATCTGCCATGTGCATGTGTGTAATGACTGTAGTCACCTGTATGTAGAAAGGATAATGAAAGCTATGGTAATGTAATTTATGTTGTATGAGTGTGGGATGTACATATTCAGGGCAGGTACAGTTAGGTCATATCTAACCATGAGGGTGTTGTTTACTGATGTACAGGAACAGTCGACCATGTTAATTCTGACAACATCTGAGGGACCCTGGTATGTGTACAACTGAGCTGGTTACAAACAGTGGTATTATTGCATTGCATAACACATTATGCAGCTGTGTCTGTACATGGGTACTTTGCACAGTTGATGTAGGCCTAGGTACAGTCCACCAATCAAGGGTTATCTAGTGATCTACCATACTATGTCATACCAGATATGGATGTGTGTTGGTAGTCTGGGGACACGGTGGTGGATGTATATGAGGATACAACCTAGAATGCAGCATTTACCACTGTCACCTGTACCTGACTCATCTGTGATGCTTATGTCAGAGTAGTGGTCTTTACATGTGAGTAGCCTTTATGAATATGTGTACACCACCACCTGGAATGGTCCATACCACTGTTATGGCCCACATGTCTTGATCTGAGTTATATGGCGGTAGTACAATTGTGCACTATAGAGCCTTCAGCCAGGTGTTCCTCACTGCACAGATGTCAGTATTCCCCATTGTAGGTTCTACATTGAGCAAATGGATTACTAAAGCCACACATCTAGCACTGGTTAACATAAGCATCCAATGCAATTGTCTTGTAGGTGTCAGGGTGTTACTTCTGGGTGTAGGACATTTGCCTTGGAATGCGGCTATATGGGTAAATGCAATCTAGGTATTATCCACACACACGTGAAACACAGATGCATGTGCTCTGTGTTGAAGGCTTGTCATTCAGTTATGACAGCCCGGAATAGCAGACACTGGACAACCTCATAATAACAGCAGGACATTGGCTCATTGTTTTGTTCTAGCAGTTGCCACTCATACCATGACATCACTGTGAATGACAGTAATGTGCTTGGTAGCAAATGCCTCATGTAAGGTGACAGACAGCAGTAGAAATTGTGTATATGACCAATGTGAGATATACTTAGGGTAGCAGTCCTGCTAATAATGACAACTACTAACACAGCCGGGAGAGGACATCTTGATACCTGCATCTCAGTACCATTACACAATGTGGTTCACACATTATGCTTAAGCATGCCACTGTTCCATGTATAATGCCACTGTCCACAACCTGCTATCAATGTATGTCTTTCAGGGGAGCAAGGTGTGTGACACATGCTGTAGGTAGCATCCACCTGTGTGACCCAGGTAACCTATTGTCTGTCACATCCATACATGCATGAATGTGTATACATAACATATATATGTCAGTACTTGTTGTACATGTATGCATGTGTATCACACAGCACAGATGCAGATATATAATTTATGGGCCACATACAGGTATCAGGTAGTAAACCAGTATGATGTGCATATATACTGACAGGTAAGATGTACATAGCTGTAAACCTGTGTGTTTACAATAGGAGTCCATTACAGTGTGTTCTGTACATGTAAGTGTATAAGCATGCACACTATAAACTTCTGTGGTTAGAATCAGAGTGCATCCCAAACAGTCCTGTGCTACTAAGTGTATGAGCGTACCCACTGCCATCTTGTACAATTTGAGTCAGTGCATCCAACAAGCCCTTTGTTACTAAGTGTATGAACATGCCCAGTATAACCTTGTGTAGTTGTAGTCATAGTGCATCCCAACTGCCCTATGCTACTAAGTGCATGATCATGCCCACTGTAACCCTGTATAGTGACAGTAGTTGTCCATTCCACAGATGGCCATACTCCAGTTCAGGTTCCTGTTGTGCTATGACTATATCTCTCAGGCCTACCTGCAGAAGATGTGTCTTGTTTGCGTATACATGTTGTAATGGACACCTACTTTAAACACACAGGTTTACAACTATGTACTTCATGACTATCAGTCTCCCTGTTGCTGTCCTCAATCTTAGAAGGGCAGTCTGACTATTTTGGAATGTGTAATCTCTGTGGCACGTCTCGTAACTGTGTAGTACTGTAATAGCGATCTGTAGGTAGGCAGGAGTTCTGATCCCACCACTGGCAAGCGCGCGCGCGCGCGTGTGTGTGTGTGTATGTGTATGTGTGTGTGTGTCAGCAAATAGCTGTGTGTGGTTGTCTGTGTGTATTTGTGTCTGCATCCTGTCATGAGAGTGGATTTTGCTGCATTCCAAAGAGATATCTCCTTTTGCACTGGCCTTTATCCTTGTCAACTGCTAAACCTCTCTCTTCCCCCTTCCCCACTGCAAGTAATAGGTCTTGTGATGTCACCCAGCTCAGAAGTGGAATCAGAGTAAGTGTAATTGTATGTGTTCTGTGGCACATACCTCAACTGCATACCACTGTACTAGTTACCTTTACATTGGCAAGGTGTGTATGCACAATACTGGCAAGTGTGTGTGTGTTTCTGTGTGTGACTACCCTGTAGCCAGGCATACACATGTGTAATGTCTTTTAACACACCATGATAGCCATCTGTGGTGACCGGTGTCTACAAAGTATTACATAATTAGAAATGGTAAAGAATATACAGTCAAGCACGACTACAGTGGGGTATGTTATTTTCCTGTGCCACTGTCGAGCAGTGACACTGAAGTGGTCGCTGGGGTGTAGGTCCATACCCATCATTCCCACACCCTAACTCCACAATCCCTGGGGTAGATTACATTAGCCATCATTCCCCACCCCAAACTCCACATACACAACAACCATCCCTTCTGTGGTGATTTGCTTATGATTTAAATGTTATAACACAAGAGATGCCTCTGTTTGTGTACACATCAGTTTCTTTAGAACCCTTCTGTTGTCACAAAGCGCGTTCAGATGTGTGTGTGTGTGTGTGTGTGTGTGTGTGTGTGTGTGTGTGTGTGTGTGTGTGTGTGTGTGTGTGTGTGTGTGTGTGTGTGTGTGTGTGTGTGTGTGTGTGTGTGTGTGTGTGTGTATGTATATATATATATATATATATATATATATATATATATATATGTATATGCATATATATGTGTGTGTGTGTGTGTGTGTGTGTGTGTGTTTGTGTGTACACATCCCGTAGGTGTGTGTGTGTGTATACATATATGTATATATATATATATATATATATATATATATATATATATATATATATAGTTATGACAGTTGTACAGATGTAGACTTGTCTTTCTTGTTTCACAGAGTACAGTACATTCAAGGGTACTGTACATATGTACACAAAGTGACTGTTCCATTTCTTTTCAGCACTATCGAATACCTGTAGTAAGATGTGCATTATAGACTCCATGCAACATGTATACAACCTAGATGACTTAGTGGTACATCCAGTGACCTCAGTGTGCATGGTCCAGGGTTCAAGACCTGTAAGCCTTGTTGATACTGTCAATTAGGACTGCCTAAAACACTTGTAAGCAGGTGTTAATGTATTTTCATGACTGCAAGCAGCGGGTACACGCAGGTAACAAATATGTATAACTTGCAGTACACTTGAAATGCCCTTCTTTGGCAATCCTGATAATATCATCCACCTATAAATACACATCTGGGACTGCTGTAATCTCAATGGCATGTGCTGTAGCTGTGTAATGCTGTAGTGTGTTAAACTAGTTTGGTAGGTGTTTTAATCCCAGACAGGTCAAGTGTGTGTGTGTCTGTCTGCCTGCCTGGGAAAGAAGCAATGCTTTTAGAGTATGCACACTCTTTACAATTCATATACCCACCTGTGGCAATCCTGCTGATGTCACCCACCTAGAAATACACCTCTGGGGCTACTGTAATCCAGTATTCTTCATAGCGTATTCTGTAATTGTTTATTGCTGTAGTGTGATAAACTAGTTAGGCAGGGGTTCTATTCCAAGAGAAGCCAACTGTGTGTGTGTGTGCCTCTCTGTCTGCCTGAAAAAGTAACAATTCCTTTTAGAGTATGCATACTCTCTACAATTCACATAACCACCTTTGGCAATCCTGCTGATGTCACCCACCTAGAAATACACCTCTAGGATTCCTGTAACCCAGTAATCTCCGTAGCACATGCTGTAACTACATAATGCTGTGGTGTGATACACCAGTTAGGTCGGGGTTCAATTCAAAGACATGGCAGGTGTGTGTTGTGTGGAGGTGGCTGTGAGTGTCTAACCAGTGGACATGTTGGAGTGTGGATTTTGTAGTTTTCCTATATGGTGTCCGTATTATATGTCACACTGTCCACCTCACGAGGAGTACAGATATTAGTCAGCCAGGGGACTGTGTTGGCAAGCCATTTATTTATTTATTTATTTCAGTTTGATTACCGGGGAGGTCCACTGGGCTTTGGGACCCATTTTCAGTGGAGGCCCAGGGAGAAAAGCTCCACAAAAACAACAGTATTTATTAAAAAAGAGTTAAGACAAAAAATAATTTACAAAGATTAAACAGAATTTTAAGAACAGTCTACAGTAGTACAATAATTTACAATGATTAACAGGATTTTACGAACAGTCTACAATAGTAATGTCCGAATGGCAAAACATAGCAAACTATTAACAGACTTAGTTAGGTTTCAGCACAAAAGAAAAGTGAAGTAAAATATTTTGGGATGAAGAAAGCAGGAGGAGATAACTTTAGTTGCTCATGCAATTAGGAATATAGAAGAGAAGAGGAGAAAAAGAAGGTCAGCCTAGGGTTACTTAGTAACTAATTCATCTAGTAAAGATAATATATGAGTAGCTTATACAGCTAGTATTTTAGGAGAGGCGAAAGAGAGTTTAATTGAGAATGGGGGTTAGCCAGGAGAGAAGGAGGAGGATGATTTGATAGGTCTAAGTTAAAGAGTGCAGTTGCAAATTTTATTAAGATAGAGGTGAGAATGAAGTAGGCCTTTGAAGTTATCTAGGTTGTTGCAGGATCTTAGAGAGGTGGGTAGGGCATTCCATTTTTTAGCAAGTGTGAAGGATAAAAGCATTTGGCCATCTGGGTGCTTAGGTTTTTGTACAGTGATCAGGTTTTGGTGAGAAGATCTAAGGGGTCTAGAGGGGGGTTATAGGGTAGAAAAATGTTTGACAGAGCAGGACAGTTGGTTGGATGGAACAGTAGTTTATAGGCAATGGAGAGTTGGAGAAAGGTAAGTTGATTAGGGAGTTCAAGCCAATTTAGAGAGTGGAGGGGGGAGCAGTGATGAGTGATGGACTTGGCATTGGTAGCAAATTTGGATATTTTGTTGTAGCATTGTTCCAGTTTGGAGGTGAAACTGGATGAAATATTAGTGAGCAGAGGAGCACCATAAAGTAGAGAGGGAAGGAGGTAAGTAGAGGCAAGGGTTAGCCTAGTGGAAGGAGACAGAAAGTGGTTATTTGTGTACAATAAGCCAGGTTTTATGTGTGTTTTTTTGATGTTTAGCTGGATATGATTATTGAATTTCAGCTGGTCATCAATTATGACACCGAGAAGTTTGGTGGAGGTTACTATTTCAATAGTGGAGTTGGAAAGGTTGGTAATATGAAAGGAGTGTTTGTCTAGTGGTGAGGATTTGGAGGGTGGAAAGAGGAAGATCTTAGTTTTGTTGGCATTAAGGGAGAGGTGATTTTGGAACATCCAGTTTTCAGTGGTGGAAAATGCAGTCTGGATTAGAGCTTGGAGTTCTGTTTGGTTAGGGGCATGGCAGATAAGAGTGGAATCGTCAGCGTATTGAACAATTGTGGTGTTGGGGATGGCTTTATGGAAGTCATTAATAAAGATGTTGAATAGTAATGGGCCAAGAATAGAACCTTGAGGTACTCCGGTAGGTGTAGGAAGGAAGGTAGATGTAGCATGGCCCCATTTCACAGCTTGGGACCTGTTTGAGAGGTAGCTAGTAAACCAGGAAAGAGCATTTTGGCTAAGGTTGAGATTAGAGAGATGGTTTAGAAGGAGGGAGTGGGAGATGGTGTCAAAGAATTTAGATAGACCTAGTAGAACAGATGAAACTAAATTGCCGGAGTCACGGGCAGAGTTCACAGAATGAAGCAAAGAGAGAAGGGCAGTGTGTCCAGGGTGGAAGCCGTATTGGGTGGGGGAGAGCAATTGGTGTTCAGTAAGGAAAGGCAAGAGTTGCAGGTGTATACACTTTTCTAGGATTTTGGAAATAGGGGAGAGGATGGCAATGGGACAGAAATTAGAGACATTACAGTTCTTGCCACCTTTGTGTAGTGGAAGAATGAAAGCAGAACGCCAGTGTTTGGGTACATAGGATTCATATAGAGACCTGTTTATTAGGATGCTGATGGGTAGAGCAATGGAGTTAGAAGCTATCTTTAGGAAGGAGGAAGGGATGTTATCAGGAGCATTTGAGCAAGGTTTGAGTTTATAGAGAAGTTTCCTAATTAGGTTGGTGGGAACAGGTTTAAAATCAAAGTGGGGTGGGGGTAGGAAGGGAGAGAAAGATTGATATGGGAGGGTGGGTTGTTGTTAAAAGTCTTGGTTAGGTCAGCAATGGAAGATGTGAAGAAGGAATTGAATAGTGAGGCAATTTCAGGGTCAGATTTGCTGGTGTCAGAACATGGGTTGCTTTTAGTACCTGGTGTAAGGAGGGAGTTAATGGAGTTCCAGAATTGTTTTGGATTCCTCGTATGGCTTTCTTGTAATTTGATGTAGTAAGACTTTTTATCTCTGATGACTAGTTTTTTGGTCAGGTTTCTCAATTGTTTAAACTGAAGGAAGATTTCAGGCAGTTTGTGTTTAAGGTATGCTTTCCAGGATTTGTCTCTTTGGTGCATAATCTTTTTTGTTTCTTTGGAGAGCCAAAGGGTGGGTTTAGTTCTGATTCTTTTTTTTTCTTATTGGAGCTTGGGAGTTAAGGATAGTTAAGAACATATAATTGAAATATTCAACGGCTTTGTCTAGTGGCAGTGTTTTTAGGGAGTTCCAATTAGTTAGCTTAAGGGAGCTAAAGAAATAATCTTGATTAAAGCTGGTTAGATTACGTGCTTGAATGAAGTAGTGAGAGTGGGGGAAGTGGGAGTGGCTCAAATAGAGAAGGCAGGGAGGTGGTCTCCTAAAGGGTCAGGAATTACACCAGATGAAATAATTTTGTTAGGATGGGACACAAGTATCCAGTCGAGTATGGTGCCAGGGGGGTTGTTTTTGTTAGGTCTAGTAATGGAGTTAGTAAGTTGAGTGAAGTTGAATAGATTGATGGTAATGGAGGGATTAGGATTATTGATTTTCCCCCAGTCAATGTTAACATCTCCCAGAATAAAGGTTTCTAGTTTGATGTTAGAAGATGACCAGGAGAGGATGTCTTCCAATGTGTTAGCATTATTACCAGGAGGAATATAGAGTGAAATAATGCAGATGCTTTTGTGGCTGTTCATTTGAAGTATGCCAATGACTAGTTCTGAATTATTAAAGGATGGGATGGAGTTAGGGTATGGGATCATAGTCAGGAGGTTAGAGTAAATTAAAGCAACTCCTCCTCCTCTTTTGTTAGTCTGGTCAGATCGGAGGGAATGATATCCAGGAGGTAGGAATTCGGAGTCTTTGATGTGAGGTTTTAGCCAGGTTTCAGAGATGGCCACTATGTCTGGGGAGTTATGGGTAAGCCAGGCATGGAAGAGTGTGAATTTATTTTTTAAGCTTTGTGCATTAAAAGTGAGGAACTTGAGATTTTTATTAGTATATTTATTTTTGGAGCTGGGCAGATTTGTTGGAGAGAGGTTAGAAGGGGGATTTGTAGGTGAGCAATAAGGACCTGGATCGGGGTGAATATCACCAGCTAAATGCAGGAGAGTATAATAGGTGGTAAATTTATTAGGTTTGTATCAGAAACATTGGTAAAGGTTTGCTTTAAGTCTATGGGTATTATTAGGGATTGGAAGTAATTTTATTTTGAAGAGAAGTAGAGGGTGAGAAATGATTAAAGAGGCTGAGATATTGTGAAAGTGGGATGTGGGCTGGTTTTGGGGTGAAAGAGGAGGAGAGGGCACATAAAAGGTCATTAATGAAGTTAAGTGGGATAGCAATGACAGAAGTAAGATGAGGTGGGAGAAGAAAAGGACTTTTGATGGAAGGCTAAGCATGGTAAAAGGAGAAATGAGTTATAAGGAATTAGAAGGTAAGTGACAGTTAAAGTGTTAGGGGTGTGGTGAAGGAAGAGGGAGGGGGATAATGTCACACCTGATTGGTCAAAGATGAGGGAGGGACTAATGGAGTGGAGTAATCTGATTGGTAGGAAAAGGAGGGAGGGACTGTTAGGAAAGGTATACGTTTAGAGGTACTGCGGGCGGGTGGGAAATAGGGGCAGGGTAGGGGAGCAGAATGAGCCCGCAGGGCGAACGGAGCAGGAAGAGCAAAGAAGGAGGGAATGGCCAGAAACAATCAGTGATCAGCCAGAAGGAGAGCTACAACAGGGGGTGCAGGTAAGAGAGTGTAACCTTTAGAAGCTTAGTTTCTTAAGCTTTGTTGGGGAAGGAAAAGCTACTCTATTTGTCTTTTAAAAAGGAGGAAAATAGAGTATGGTTTTGTGAGACACAAAAAGTAGACAGAGTGGAGAGGTAAAATAACAGCAGTCTTAGTGAGGGGACGGACAGTGTCTAGAACAAGTGTATCTAAGTAGTGGGATGAAGTTATGGCTATTCTTGGTAAGGGCAGTGGCTGAATGAATAGAAGTGAGAAAAGGAAAGGAATTACAGCTAAGCTTGGTGAGGGCAGGGACACTGTCTGCGTAGAGTTGGATTGAGGGGAAATAAGAGGGAGGTTAGTTGCAGGGCTTATTATTAAGAGGGTGCTGCCACCTAGTGGGAAAAGGAGGGAATTGCACTAAAGGATAAGAGGTACAACTAAGAGGTACGGGATATGGAGATAGGATAGAGGTGGATTGTAATTATTAAACCCAAGGAAGAGGTTGGGGGGGCCAGTGCAGTGACCAGAGGTAGGCTGCTCTCACGTGAGCCAGGTAGGGTGAAGCACAAGTAAGGTAGAAGTTACTAGTAAAACATGTAAAACAGATAACATACACTGAGTCTCTTTGGGGATAGTAAGGTCGCAGTAAGCTTAGATAGTATCGAGCAGACTGTCCACCGCTGTCTTCTCTTTTAAAGGGAAGGATATTCTATTTGGCAGTGAAGAAGGGGAAAATAACCACCTTGGGAGCAGACTGAGTCTCTTTGGGGAGAGTAAGGTCACAGTAAGCTTAGATAGCATCGAGTAGACTGTTCACAGCTGTCTTCTCTTTTGAAGGGAAGGATATTCTATTTGGCAGTGAAGAAGGGGGAAAATCACCACCTTGGGAGCAGCGGGAATGAGAGCAACAGCCTAGATGCTGGGCCAAAAGCACGGAGGACTCGGACTTCCCAGTTTTAAAAAATATGTGATCTACAGAGGCCATACAATGCCATATCCCTACATCTGGCAAAAGGCCTGGTGAACAAAGTATGCAACCCTACTATTACCTGAAATATGTTCTGAACCCATGTGTCATACACAAACACACTTGCCTACAATATCCCATTATGTTGCTAGTACCCTGAACATTGATGACAGATAATAGGCATGGTGTGATTGCAGTGGGCTACAGAGGGCATGGCACCCTGTACAGCAGGACAATAGGCACATAATTGTGGACAATGTGCTTTCACTATGTTCCCCACTGGATGCCTGCAACATATATGGTATCACCGAATGTGATCCACAGAGGCCATACGATGCCTTACACATGTGCCCTGTATGGACCAATGTCACTGACACCAGGGAATGCCTGTATCATGCTATCAATGCAGGTGCAGGGTCAACCTGATATCTATAAGCAGGTCCTGCCACACCAGGCCAGTAGTGGCATATCTGAGGATAACAGTCTGTGTACACATGTTCCAGACAAACCAGGTACACTTGTACATGTCACTTTACATTATTGTGGGACGTGCACATCCCAGGCAATGTCCATGTCAAGGACTATCAAACACAGACATGGCATGCATTGCAAAGCTATGGCCATACACAATGGTAACCAGGATGTCAGGACAGTTCATACAATACCCATCTGTGTGGGACATTGCAGACAGTACACCCCTGTACCACACTGCACACCATTGTCAGGTGGTGTGATGCCAAGGATTACCCCTCACCCAGCCTTGTACAGCCATCTTGCACAGCCAACCACTACACACCCATGAAGCAATGCACACGTGCATGTCAGTACTGGCGCCTTGTGTCTGCATGTGGGGTATGATGCTCCCAACCACAGTCACACCCAGTATAACTCCCATTGGCATACCGACTGATGTTATACACGTTCACATGCCCTAGCCCATAGAACCTCTGGATATCCCCTGTGGTGCATGTAGTACCTGTGCATTACTGCAGTGTGGCAAACTAAGTAGTTAGGAAGTGTATTTGTGTGCATGGCAAAGTGTGTCAATATGAGTCCATTAGAGAGTGTGGTTGTGTTGTAAATGACATTGGTTCATGTGGACAGCCATGTGTGCTACACCTAATGTATGTCTACTATATCTCTGCTGCAGATGTCGCTCACCAGCACACATATATGTTCTTACAGCACACAAACATTTCAGCTTTGTGGCACATGGAGTAACTGCATGCACTTATAGTAGTAATGACTAATCAGTCAGGGGTTTGAACCCCTATACTGGTATGTGTGTGACAGATGATGCTCAGGTTTTAGTCTCCAAGCCTTTCTGTGATGTACTTTGCCTCTGTCTGTCCCTCCCACACAATCTCTGGTGGATGTGGAGTTGTGCACCTGCTAAGCAGCAGCTTGTATTTTGTAAGTGATGGTCATGATCAGGTGATGGCCCCTCCACCTTTGCAGTCCTCCTCTAGCTGATTGCATGTAGAACAGCTATGATGATGTTCCCATAGGTAATCGCATGGAAACACAGTACAATATCTAGAAACATCATGTTGGTGTTTGCCCATGGCAGTTGCTGTGAGTGGTACCTGGATCTGGTGTTTGGTCAACGGCATCACAGAGTTTATCTGGATGTTCTTCAAACAACATGCACAATGGAAAATAGCCTTAAGACAGGAAGGTAATGTGCCAGACATGACTACAGCATGTAAGTGTAGCTATGCTTCATTGAGACTACTGCCAGTTTAACACGTTGTGTATGGTAATGGCTAATCTGCATGTTTTAAAACTGACAAGACAGTGCTGTGTTTGTGAGGGACCCCCATCTGTAGGGCCATCTGTGGACTGGTCAGTGTGTGGAACCATTTGTTTCCTGTGTTACTCACTGAACACACATCTGTGAACTGCAGGAGCATAGTGTGAGGATTGCAGTCAGTACATGGTGATAGTGATGAGTTACCACCATCGCATCCCTGATTGGACATATGTCACATAAAACAGTGGTATGACAGACACTGTCTGGGGTTCTCAGTGACATGCCAATAATTGGCATCTGTTCATAGCTGCATTCTCCACTTTGTACAGATGTCATGCAGTATATATGCATGTGTTGTGCTCCCTCTGCAAATGTATACCATCTGTTGTGTTGAGTTGATGGTTATATCTATTCATGCTGTTATAAGTAATCCTGAATGCTGTTGACTATTACTAAGCCATATCTGTGTTTAAATGGCAACACCATAGGCTGTATGGGTTTGGAGGTCCCGGCAGAACCTCCTGTCCCACTTCAGCTGGCCATGGCACAGGGCACCAGCACATCTGGGGCCCAGCCTTGGACCTCCACCTCTGTTGGCTATAAACCACTTTCTGGTGGAACTGCCACTGAGGATGGGGCTTGTCCCCCCTGGGAGCAGGTCCAGACAGGAACATTGAAAATAAATTACTTTTCGCAACCAATCTGATAAACTAAAATCCTGTGTTAGTTTTGTGCAATAAATGGAATTATAGTTTATCAGATTGGTTGCAAAAAGTATTTTATTTTCAATTTTCAGTTTTTTAGTCTTTTGACTAATTTTTTATTGGTTCCACACAGGAACATGTCCACTGTCATACAGTCCTGGATGTGGTGCGTAGGGGGCTCAATAAAGGGTTTTGAGGCCAGATACACCAACTTGACGGAAGAGTGTCACATTTACAGGGTGAGCCTGCCCCTCCTTGACAGCCCCCATCACTGCCATATTTGCGGCTGTTTTGGTGCAGTGGTGGCTGCTCATGGCTAGGGACCTCCGTCACACTGTTTCCATCTGGGGGCTCATGGGCTTGTGCCTGCCAAACACCCCTTCCTGTCCAATATGTATCCTCCCACATGTGTCATATACTGACCCTGTATGCTGTCTTGTCTGTCATCCTACCCAACCTATCCTCTACGAGCATACCTACTCTCTTTCCCCCACATCCCACTGTCACCCTACAGAAACAAAAGGCCAATTGGTTCCCAGAACAACATTTGTCCCATACATAGCTGTCCATTTCACACACATGTCCACTGGACACATGTAATCCTTTTAATATACATCATAACATACTCTAGTTGTCCTCACCCCTGTCTCTCAGGCACACGATCCTGGTATGCACATGTTCATAGGTTCATAGGTTCATAGGTTGGTACTAGGCTATCAGCCCTAGGGCCTATACAAGCCTAGCCATAACAATTCCCTGGCTATTTCTTCCCACATTATTTACTTTCCTGGACCCCTGTCTAGCAGGGCGACTGACGTGATCCCTGGGGTGAATTTCCTTTCTCCCATCCAATCGTCAAGGTTCCTCTTGAAGAGGTCCAAAGAGGCACTCTGCTTGACATGTATGGGCAATCTATTCCAGAGTCTGGGGAGTCTCTGGGTCAGGAACGTATCCCTCCAGCATGTTTTGTTTATTGTGATGACAAGGTTTAGATCCCTGGAGCGTGTAGGGATTGGGATTTCTTTAAGTGTAGCATGTCCAGCAGCTCTGGGTTTGACATGGCCTTGTATGTTAAGCAGAGATCGCCTCTGAGTAGACGATATGCGACAGAGTATAGCTGGAGTTTTTTAAGGCGGTCAGCGTAGGGCATCTGCTTTAGGCCTGTGATTCTTTTAGTGAGGTATTTCTGAGGCCTTTCCAGTTGTTGCAGATGTCTTGAGAGGTACATACCAAATGGGGCGTTGTATTCTATAATGGGTCTAATGAGGGATGAGTACAGTGGGACAATGACCTCCTTTTTTCTGGATGAAAAGCCCTTCGTGATGAGGTGTGCCACATAGAAGGATTTCCTGACTGTTGTGGCGATGTGGTTATCGAAGGTGAGACCACTGTCCACCTGTGTCCCTAAGTCTCTTATCACACTTTCTGTGTTTAGTGTACTGCCACCTATATGGTAATTCATGGATACATGTTTTTTCCCAAAGGGGATAACAATACATTTCTTGGCATAGAGCTTGAGCCCATGGCTCTGGCACCAAGCATCTGTTTCTGTAAGGCCC
>NC_056728.1:1029614140-1029734140 GCF_019279795.1 Protopterus annectens
ACAGTAACTTATTACTTTTATGAATGTTTTGAAGTAATGATTCTCAGACACCTGGTGCAAATTTCAAAAGTGCTTTTTTTTTACCTACAGCCTTTCTGAAGTGGAGCTTTACAGGTGCTATGGCACTCAATGAATGGGATTGAAGGGATACTTTGATCCTCCATAGTACAGTTTTATAGGTAATGGTGGAAAATATCAGCAATTTAATAACCTGAAAATAAAGCAGTTTATAAGTAAAGTTAAAATGGCTGTTGCAGACAGCTAACTGGCTTTTTTGATGACCCCTGGGCTATCTAAGGCATCAGCTTGCAGATTTGATTCATTGCTATCCGAAGGATATAGGTATTTTTTCTGCATTCATAAGGGCAGATACTGGTTCATTGTATTTGTTTTGGCCAATATCATTGTGTGACTAGGGCTTTTGTTTGCTTGTTTCAGTAGGAAGTAGATTGGAGTACTTGTATGGTAGTCATAGCTGACCAAGGGCTATGGGTGTTATATTATGTACATGTGGTGAAAGATGGAAATCCTTAGATGTTATATAAAGAGAATGAAGTTATGGATGGGTTTGCCTGGCTGATGTTCATATCACTGGGCTTTTGGGGCTGAATATTTTTTTGTTTGTTTTTACCATTTAAGAAACCGATGTTTAGGCTAATCTGATTATTAGTTGTGGGTTGCAGGTTAACTGTGACCGCCATGAGTCTTCGAGAATTGTTTAGGAGTACCTATGCAAGATTATTATTTCTTATATATTCTGCTTTTATTTGGTTGGTAGTAATAGGTTCATAGGTGTTTACTAGGCTAATGACCACAAGGGCCTTTTTAATCCTAGCCATGGAATCCAAATGTCTGACAAGTTCTGATACCCTTGATAAGTGTAAGCATGAGCCTGGGAGATGAACCATTTACAGGTTACCTGTGTCCATTAGAGACATACATACCAAACCGGGGATGAATTTCCAGTTTCCCATCCAATTGTCCAAGTTGCACTTGAATTGGGTTAGGAAGGTACTCTGCTTCACATTGATGGGGAGTTTGTTCCATAGATGGGGTAGTTGCTGGGATACATACCTGTCTGTCCAAATCACAGGCAAGGTTTAAGTCTTTAGAACAGGTAATTCCGGTGCTGTTTGTTTTGTGGATATGTAGGATGTCCATCAGAGTATGGTCTGATAATGTCCTGTATACCAGGCATAGACCTCCCCTCAAAAGCTTGTAGGAGACAGAATTCAGGGGTAGGGCCTTGATGTGGTCTGCATAGGACATTTTACTTGCGCCCTGTATTCTTTTAGTGAGGAACCTTTGTGGACATTCCAATTGTTGGATATTCCTGGTTAGGTACATACCAAAGGAGCCATTGTATTCAATGATAAGTCTGATGAAGCCAAATACAGTGAAACAAAGACTTTCTTGGGCTTAGATGTCATACCTTTATTTATAAGTTGATCAACATAGAATGATTTCCTCACCACTGTAGACACATGCTGGTCAAAGGCTAGCTTACTATCTTTGTGTGTCCTTAAGACCCTGACTATTGGATCAGCTCTAAGGAGTGTGTTGCCAATATAATTGTAACCAGGGATGGATGACTTCCCAAAGGATACTATTATGCATTTTCTGGCATTTTGTTTTAATCCATGGCTCTGACACAGTTGTTTGTCTGTGTCAGCTCCTCCTGGAGAACATTTGTGTCAGTGTGAGATTCAATGACAGCTCCTAATTTGCAATCATCTGGAAATGTATTCAGCCAGAGACCACTGACATTGGCCTTGAATTCTGAGAAGTAAATGCCAAAAAGAGGTGGTCCAAGGACTGATCCCTGAGGGAGTCCACTTGTTACTAGCCTCTTTGTAAAGGTGGTCTCCCCAATTCTAACTTCCTGGGTCCTATCTATGAGCCAGTTGGCTATCCACTGGTTTGTACCTATCCTCTTCAGTTTGTCAACAATGGCTGAGTGTGGTATTGTGTCAAATGCCTTGGCCAGGTCGAGGAAGGCAGTGTGAACAATTTTGTCCTCATCCATTGCTTTGGTGTCCTTCTCAAAGAAGTCCATCAGGTTGAGTAGGCATGATCTGCCATTGATGAAACCAAGCTGGTTTGGGTCTAGTGTCTGGAGGTTTACTATATCTCTGTTGACCATTTGCATGATAATTCTTTCCATGATTTTATACATAAGATTAGTGAGACTTATGGGCTTGTAGTTTCTAGGGTCTGTAGATGACCCACCTTTGTGCAGAGGAATGACTGTTGCCTTTCTTCATTCATGAGGCATGAAACCTGTTTGGAAACTATAGTTAAATAGTAATTCCAGTGTCTTGACAGGTCATGTTTCATGCTGTTTAGAAGGCATCCTGGGATATTGTCTGAGCCCATCAATGTAGTGTTCTTGGTCTTAGAAAGAGCATTAAGCACCTGTCCCCTAGTGATAGTAGGGGGAGTTATATTTGATGATATTTCCTGAAGGAAGGTTGAGGAGGAGGGAGGAGTAAAGTTGTACCTGAATTTATCAGCCAGGAGGTTTGCTATATGTTTTGGCTCAGCATAGATGGCTCCATTTGCAATGAGCTCTGCACACAATTGTGTATTGCCTTTGAGGTTGTGGACATAGCTAAAGAATGCTTCGTGGTTGCCCTTGGCCTGGGAGGCCAAACATACCTCATATTTGGCTTTGATAGACTTTATTTGTCCTCTGAGTTGTTTTTTTAGTTTGATGAGAGTGCTTTTATCCTTTTGGGTGCTGTATCTCCTAATGTTTGCCATGATGTTCTTCCTCCTGTTATACAGCCTTCTAATTTTGTGATTCCACCAGGGTGGCTTGTTTTTTGAGTTTGTTCTGTACTTCTTCCTGGTGGGTGCAGCTACCTCTACGCAGCTATTAAGATGCTTGTACAGGGTTTCTATGAATAGTTCTGCATAGGCAGCAGTTTTCTCAGAGTTTAGGGGGGCTTGAAAATTTTCCCAGGTTCTCATTTAATAGCAGGAGGTTAGCCTTAGAATAGTTCCTGAATATTCCAGGTTTAGCCAGTGGTCCAGGTTTTATTTTTACTTCAAAGGAAACCATTTTGTTGTCTGACCTTACCAGGGAAGGCATTATGTTAGGGGGTATGCAGAAGTCTTCTATATTAGTGAGGACCAGATCCAGTATGGTTTAACCTATGGTTGGCCTATTCACTATCTGGTCCAAGGAGTTTGTGTTTACAAAATTCAGGAATCTCTGTGCATATACTTTTGGTGTCATATAGGATTCCCAGTTACTAGTGGGCTAATGAAAGTCACCCATAATATGGTATTGGGTTGGGTGGTTAGTGTTTCTAATTGGTTTAAATACATGCACTGAGTTTCCTGGGTCATCTGTCATACCAGCTGTGTTAATGAAAGTTATGTTTTAACTCATGATATTCTAGTTTGTTATTTAGAGTAGATTGGTCAGATTTCCAGGTTTTACAAACTGGGTCTATCTATTTAAGAGATTCCTATGCTCAGCTGTTGACTGTGCACATGGGTTTCCTATCTCACTGTTCCCACATTTGCACTTCTTTGAGTGAAAAAGCTGTTTTTGCTTTCACATTAAATATTTAAATTGGTGCTATGGGCAGACATTGGATGGGTATCCATGAGTATGGCATGTCAATTCACTAAACTAAGATGTGTATCTGTGCTTTGTTGTGCTGAGTCTGAAATGGACCTGGTACATCTATAGACTTGTCCAGGTTTGGGGGACTTAACAGTAAGGCATACTGGATTATGATTACTAAGATAATTAGAACTGAAATATGCTCGCACCTTTTCTGGAAATTTGTAAAGACAACATCAGAGTAGGAGGAGGAGGAAGGATGAGGGGTTGTTCTCATAGCCCGACATACCAGCTGTGTTAATCTGCATTTGGAAAGTTAACTTTTCAAATGTTGTTTTAGTGAGGCCTAGCCAGCTGAGATTGGGGTCTGAGAGTATAATGAGCTTTTGTTACCTGGTTTTCACAAAGGAGATCTATGTAATGGTTATTACTAGGCTAGTGTGGCTGAGGGAGGATTGAGATTTGCCACCATAACAGGAACAGGCAAGCAAAAACTGAGGGTGATGCTACTCAGTGCTAGAAGTCTAAATCTCAAAATGCACTCACTCGAGGCACTCCTTAAAATGGAAAACATCGATATCTGTGCAGTCACTGAGACCTGGTTCAAGGTTCCAGAGAGCACCCCTGCACTACCAGGCTATAACTCATACCACACTTTTCGGTCATGTAACCTAGACCGGAACACCAAAGGTGGAGGTGTGTCCATATTCATTAAGGATATTTACACCTCCAGGCTAGTTGCTCAGCATAATGCAGCCAAGGTTATCCAAGTGCAACTAACTCTGGGCAAAACTGCAATCCAAATTGTAGCTTGCTACAGATCACACACCATGCCCCAGGATTCCCACTCCTCTTATCTTGATGTATTGGAAAATATTAGGGTTAAACCAAACACCCTACTAATGGGTGATTTCAACTACCCCACCATTAAATGGGAAAACTACTCATGTACCAACATCTTCACTCAACGCTTTCTGGAATTCATAAACTCCAATGCCCTGGATCACCTTATCCACACCCCCACCAGGGGCAACAATATCCTAGATCTAGTCATTACCAACATGCGTGACTGGTGTTCCACACCTGAAGTCAACGCCTCATTGGTCCAATCCGACCATAAGCTAATTACCCTAGATATCCACATCCTGCCCCCACCCCTACATTAAGGAAACCATGGTAAGAAATTTCTCCAAAGCCAACTTCATGCTTCTTAAGACAGAAGTGGTGAACTTCATGACACCCATGTAGATGGACAATACAGTTACCACTACTGAATCCTACACAATTGCACTTTATAAGCACTTACATGACTGCATGGACCGTGCTATCCCAAACAGAATCAAGATGCTATCCTCCAAAAAAAGGAAGCCAATCTGGTGGTCCTCTGCCATAAACAAACTGTAGAACAGAAGGAAGAAACTGTAGACTTCTTTGAAGCAGTCACCAAAGCCACAGACAAGGGTAAGGTGGTTCACACAGCCTATCTAGATCTTGCCAAGGCTTTCAATACCATCCCCCCCTCTGGAATTATAGATAAACTCACTAAACTAGGTATAAATCCCTATGTCACAAGATGGGTTGCCAACTGGCTCACTGACAGAACCCACACTGTGAAAGTAGCAGACTCCAAATCTGATTTCAGACCAGTGACAAGTGGAGTACCACAGGGTTCAGTCCTGGGTCCTCTCCTGTTTGGTATCTACTTCTCTAAAGTACAGGCTAACACAGAAGGTCTTTGGCTAATGAAGTTCACAGATGACTGCAAATTAGGAGCCATAATTGAAACTCCTAATGATGTGGACATCCTACAAAAGGGCCTCATTGAGACAGATGCCTGGTGTCAAAGCCATGGCCTCAAGCTCATTGCCAAAAAGTGCATTGCATCCCCTTTGGTAAAAACTCTGTACCCATGAACTACAACATAGGTGGTAGTATACTAAACATGGAAAGTGTGATAAGAGACCTTGGGACACAGGTGGACAGTAGTCTCTCCTTTGATAATCACATCGCCACAGTAGTCAGGAAATCCTTCTACGTGGCACACCTCATCACAAAAGGTTTCTCATCCAGAAAAAAAGATGTCATTGTTCCCTACTACACATCACTCATTAGACCCATTATAGAGTACAATGCCCCTTTGGTATGTACCTCATAAGACATCTACAACAACTGGAAATGCCGCAGAAATACCTCACAAAGAGGATTACTGGCCTCAAACAGATGCCCTATGCAGACCATCTCAAAAAACTCCAGTTTTACTCCATTGCATATCGCCTACTCAGAGGTGATCTCTGCCTAACATGCAAAGCTATGTCAAACCCAGAGCTGTTGGACATGCTCCACTTAAAGAAATCCCAATCCCACCGAGCTACACACTCTAGGGACCTAAACCTTGTCACCACAATAAACAGAACTTACCAGTGGGATAGATTCCTGTCCCAGAGACTTCCCATACTCTGGAATAAACTACCTATCTATATCAAACAAAGCTCCTCATTAGCACTCTTCAAGAAAAATCTTGATGATTGGATGGGAAATAGAAAATTCACCCCGGGGATCACCTCTGTGGCTCTGCTCGACAGTGTCACAGGAAAATAATTTTCTTAGTAAAAGCCAGTGTATCTTTTTGGCTGGGCTTGTACAGGCCCCAGGGCCGATAGCCCAGTACCTACCTATGAACCTATGAACCTATGAGATCAGTGTCTTCACAAGGTGTTAGAATCAAGTAGTCTGGCTTGAATGATACTATTACTGTTAATGAGGAAAAGAATCCCTGCACCTATTCTCATTGTTGGCCTGTTACTGAAGAAGCAATAGAATTTTTTTTTGGGGGGGGTATAGTGCGAGTGATTGTCCTTTAGTGATGACTGTAATGCCTAATATCATGGAATTATTTTATAAAAAATGTATCCCTAGTGGTATTCGCTTACTGCTTACACTGTTCAACTTCACTAATGGCTTTTCTAACCTGTAGGTTGTATAAGACTGGGGTGTAGCATTATTTGGCTGCAGCCTTTTTGATGGGTCATGGTTAAGCTTAAATATTCTGCTTCAATAAAAAAATAGTGTTATGAAAAATCTGTGAAAAGTATTGTTCCTGAGAAGTTCAAAATTTTCTAATGTAAATATTTTCTGGGAGGCTATGCATGTGTGCTTGTTGTATTCTGTCAGCATTCTACTATGGTTGTGGTGTAAGATTGTACAGATAGAGCATGGTCTATTACTTTCAAAGACAGATGCAGTAGAAACTTGCTTAGTAGAAAATTATATTAAATTATGTTTTTTTAAAGACTGGTAAAAATACTAGTTTTGTTTCCATTATTGACAATGACAGAGTGTGGGCAGTATGTGTGATGGCAGGGGTATTGTATTAGTACAGTAATTGTTTGGGGTGTTTCCCTTTAGAGAAAGAGGGATGTTGTGGGGACTCTGTGTATCTACTTTGACATGTATTTGGCAAGGTAGCACAACATTTGGAAATATGTTGATTTACAGTCAAAAATGAGCAAACAAACTTGTAAAAATGTGTAGAAACAGGCAACCCGATGTCCAGATAGTCAATACTAACCATAACGTAAAAGTGTTTTATTTTTCAAAAAGACGTTTTCGCCGTGACCCCTGTCACAGCTTCCTCAGAAGAAGACAAATAAAACAGCTAAACTGGTCTGTTCAAATACTCAGTTAACAGGAAGTGACAAATAATTGCACATCCTGCACTAATTTGTCTTAATTAAAAATAATAAATAAAATCATGAATAGTCATAAAAAACTCCATTGAATTATCTATAAATATTGTGTGATAAAAACATCATAAAATATTCTTACTAGTACATTTACATTAATAACATTGTAAATATTATGCATTAAACCCACAAAGTAATGTGCATATAGGCATTACCTAAAGTAGCTCTTTAGTTTAAGAACACATGAAATGTTACAGTTCTCATTGAGGCCATCTAGCCTAAATGCATCTAAATTCAACTGCCATAAAGTTACACACTCAAGAACTGTCTGAAAGGGCCTCCCTATCAGTTAAAGGTACTTGATCAATACCCATAAAACTAAAGGAGTGGTCAGGGTTACTGCTAACATGTTTTGCCAAGGCATTCTCTAAAGAGGTTTTTATAGCATAAAGATGCTGATATACTCTCTCTTTTAGTTTGCGATTGGTTTTCCTATGTAAAGGAAGGGCAGGAATTACACAAAGCGATGTACACCACTGACTTTGAATCACAAGTAATCCTCTGTTTAATGTTGTATTTTTGTTCCTAACTATAAAGGAATTTCCAGTTCTCATCACTTTACACATGTTGCAGCATCCACATTTAAATGAACCTCTAGGTCTTATGTAACCATAAGTGTTAGAAGTGTGCTGTAAAGTTCTTTCAAATTATTACTTCTCCTGTAAATTACATAGGCGCTGACCTAACTTGTCAATCAAATTAGGAATTAATAACTAGTGGCCAGTTTTTAAGATAATGGCCCAAATTCCTGTTGAATTCAAATTAAATTGAGTTATAAAACTTAAAGAAAAATTTCTCTGCTGATTTAATAAGGAATTTTGGTGTGCTAGTTCATTATCAGTAATAGACCTACCTACATTAGATTGGTCAAGTAGTGGTTTATACAACCCTTTTGTTCTTTTAGTGTCAACTTCATTTATAAGCCCCTCTAAAGAGGGACAGGGTATCCACGGTTTATAAACATACCTTTCAAAATTGGCACTCAGCTTTGAAATCGCTGTAAGTGCTGCACATCCTGCCTGCACATACCAGTTGTCCTTTGACAATAGATTTTTTCTGCCTAGGTGGATGTAAACTAGTGTAGTGCAGGAAAGAGTTGCAGTACGTCTGTTTCCTGAAAATGCCAGACAAATAAATCTCTTCATCTATTTCTTTAGTTAGTCTCACATCCAAGTAGTCTGTTTCTACTGTTGAAAACCTATAAGTAAATTTTAACCATTGTGTAGAATTGTTCAAATAATCTACAAAAGTTTTGCTTCAACTTCATTCCTTTAAAAGGATAAATATGTGTCCAAAAACCTAGTGTAATATTTTATCTTCTGCATTACAGTTTCATTAGATAGTATATAAAGGTTTTCCCAAAGGCTACAAACAAGTTAGCCACACTGGCTCCATGAGAGCCATGGCTGTCCACATTTTGTAAATAGAATTTATGTTCAAAAACAAAAGTTTGATGACAATACTATACTCAACAGTTCTGTTACAACATCAATCTCCACTTGTGGTGCATTTAAATCTTTAAGAAGCAGTTGAATCCATTCAACTGCCTCATTGTGAGGGATGGATGTGTATAAATCAATGACATCTACAGTCAAAAAGTTACACTCAAGGTCAAACTTAATACTGTTTATGTCACGTAAGAAAGACCAGGAGTCTTTACAAATAGTAGGTATTTTCTTTACATATTTTGATAGAATACTATCTATCAATTTTGAACAGGGGTAGGTCATAGAAGACCTACCATCTATTAATGCCCTCATGGGAGGGTTCTTTTGGTCTTTGTGTATCTTGGGTATTCCGAACATTACAGGCAAAGTTGCCTGTAATGTTCGGAATACCCAAGATACACAAAGACCAAAAGAATCCCCCCATGAGGGCATTAATAGATGGTAGGTCTTCTATGACCTACCCCTGTTCAAAATTGATAGATAGTATTCTATCAAAATATGTAAAGAAAATACCTACTATTTGTAAAGACTCCTGGTCTTTCTTACGTGACATAAACAGTATTAAGTTTGACCTTGAGTGTAACTTTTTGACTGTAGATGTCATTGATTTATACACATCCATCCCTCACAATGAGGCAGTTGAATGGATTCAACTGCTTCTTAAAGATTTAAATGCACCACAAGTGGAGATTGATGTTGTAACAGAACTGTTGAGTATAGTATTGTCATCAAACTTTTTTGTTTTTGAACATAAATTCTATTTACAAAAATGTGGAATAGCCATGGCTCTCATGGAGCCAGTGTGGCTAACTTGTTTGTAGCCTTTGGGAAAACCTTTATATACTATCTAATGAAACTGTAATGCAGAAGATAAAATATTACACTAGGTTTTGACGACATATTTATCCTTTTAAAGGAATGAAGTTGAAGCAAAACTTTTGTAGATTATTTGAACAATTCTACGCAATGGTTAAAATTTACTTATAGGTTTTCAACAGTAGAAACAGACTACTTGGATGTGAGACTAACTAAAGAAATAGATGAAGAGATTTATTTGTCTGGCATTTTCAGGAAACAGACGTACTGCAACTCTTTCCTGCACTACACTAGTTTACATCCACCTAGGCAGAAAAATCTATTGTCAAAGGACAACTGGTACGTGCAGGCAGGATGTGCAGCACTTACAGCGATTTCAAAGCTGAGTGCCAATTTTGAAAGGTATGTTTATAAACCGTGGATACCCTGTCCTCTTTAGAGGGGCTTATAAATGAAGTTGACACTAAAAGAACAAAAGGGTTGTATAAACCACTACTTGACCAATCTAATGTAGGTAGGTCTATTACTGATAATGAACTAGCACACCAAAATTCCTTATTAAATCAGCAGAGAAATTTTTCTTTAAGTTTTATAACTCAATTTAATTTGAATTCAACAGGAATTTGGGCCATTATCTTAAAAAACTGGCCACTAGTTATTAATTCCGTTAATTTGATTGACAAGTTAGGTCAGCCCTATGTAATTTACAGGAGAAGTAATAATTTGAAAGAACTTTTACAGCACACTTCTAACACTTATGGTTACATAAGACCTAGAGGTTCATTTAAATGTGGATGCTGCAACATGTGTAAAGTGATGAGAACTGGAAATTCCTTTATAGTTAGGAACAAAAAATACAACATTAAACAGAGGATTACTTGTGATTCAAAGTCAGTGGTGTATATTGCTTTGTGTAATTCCTGCCCTTCCTTTTACATAGGAAAAACCAATCGCAAACTAAAAGAGAGAGTATATCAGCATCTTTATGCTATAAAAAAACCTCTTTAGAGAATGCCTTGGCAAAACATGTTAGCAGTAACCCTGACCACTCCTTTAGTTTTATGGGTATTGATCAAGTACCTTTAACTGATAGGGAGGCCCTTTCAGACAGTTCTTGAGTGTGTCGAACTTTTATGGCAGTTGAATTTAGATGCATTTAGGCTAGATGGCCTCAATGAGAACTGTAACATTTCATGTGTTCTTAAACTAAAGAGCTACTTTAGGTAATGCCTATATGCACATTACTTTGTGGGTTTAATGCATAATATTTACAATGTTATTAATGTAAATGTACTAGTAAGAATATTTTTATGATGTTTTTTATCACACAATATTTATAGATAATTCAATGGAGTTTTTTATGACTATTCATGATTTTATTTATTATTTTTAATTAAGACAAATTAGTGCAGGATGTGCAATTATTTGTCACTTCCTGTTAACTGAGTATTTGAACAGACCAGTTTAGCTGTTTTATTTGTCTTCTTCTGAGGAAGCTGTGACAGGGGTCACGGCGAAAACGTTGTCTTTTTGAAAAATAAAACACTTTTACGTTATGGTTAGTATTGACTATCTGGACATCAGGTTGCCTGTTTCTACACATTTTTAGAAATATGTTGATTTAGTAAGTGCCTATTATCTAGTCTGGGTGTGAATAAAGAAGGCTATGATTCTAATGCTGAAGAGAAATAGATAAGGAGTGGAAGACGTAGGCATGAAGCAAGCCATGAGTAGACTTTAGTGGAGCTCTGAACCACTGAGCCTTCCATTGCACTTCATAAAATAAGCATTAAGCAAATCAACTGTATCAGTATTTAATTATGTACAAAATTCATAAATTTTAATATTTTGGCTTATACTATGTGCAAAATGGGTATGCTCCCAAGCCTTTGTTGTTATCTATCATCTTTTTCCTTCCTTCAGACTTGGCTTTTTTTTCTAAAAATACTTAATTCTGGCCAAAACCAAGCAATTCTACTACCTTATAACATTATTTTTGTGAAATGGTTTTCACAGAGCTGCCCATGTCTCATGTTAGCCATTTGTTGTTTATGCTAAAAAATTCATGCATCCTATGGATAACATGCTGTTTTAGTAATATTGCCCAGGATTTTGCTCAATGTCCTCAGCCAGTAAGATGGTTAATATTATAAGTGGCATTATATACATTTTTGGATTCTTAAGATTGATGACAGTGGATTTCTAATGCAGTACTTTTACGGTAGTGATATAATCTTTCTTTATGATGGGTATAGTATAACGTTTGCACGTATGGCAATACAAATTAACATTAATTTGAAGCTAAACATATGGGCTGACATTAATTTCTTGAATACTGCTCTAGTTTGCCTCAGAATGATGAAATCTGGATGGTGAAAGATAGGCATTGCACTAAAGGGGACCAAGTAGGACAGTAGAAACCATGACCAAGTTCTGAAAATTGGATACCAAGCATGGTTATACACACTAAATACATAGTCATTATACTAGATAATAGTGTAACTAAAAACAAATAAGTATAGACATGGAGTACAGTAGTATTAAAATAAGACTGATGGATAAATCTGTCCTCAAACCAACCAGGGGCAGGAGCATTCCTGACCTGGTTCTCACAAACTTGTCTCCAGCCTGTTCCCTTACTCTGGTTAGCCCCTCATCCCTGAAACCAGACCACCAACTTTCCTGGTATCAACACCACCCTCTTTATAGACTTCAGAAATGAAAACCTCATACTGTTATATGACAAAATGTCTGTAGTTACCCACAAAAACTACACATTTGACCTACAGTAATTAGCCAGCTACACCAAAAGTCACTATGGCAATTTTTGACAAATGCACTGACCAAGCAGTCCCTACCAGAATCAAATTTAGTGGAGAATTTAACAACAAACTACTCTGGTGGTCAGTCAGTAAAAGTAATGTAAAAGAAGAAGAAACTCGTCAAACTACCAAGGAGGTTCAGAACCCCACATCATGAGAAAACATGAACACCCTCACTAAGAAACTGAAAGCATCACATAAACTAAGGCTAGCAACTGAAGCAAAGGATAACTACAAGAAATCCATACCCTGCAAGTTCTCCTCACCCTGGAGAATGTAGACACCCATGCAGTTATTGAGACATGGTTTAAAGCTGCGGGGAACATCCCCAGTAGTGTAGAATTATAATGCCTTCCACAAAAGTAGACCAGCTACTGCACAGGAAGGGACATAATGTTGAGTTGTCTCAATTTACATCAAGGCTAGTCAAACAGTCCAAAATACCATAGGCAAAGTCCAATACTATATGCTTGCAAGCTATAGCTCCCCTGCTATAACATACCAAACCTATAACACATACTGAAACATACTGGAGACACTTTCCATTCAACCAAACAGCATATTTGTGGGTGGTTTTAACTACCCCACTGTAAACTGTGAATCATACACAGCCACAAACATGCAGGCCAAGAGATTCCTGGTCTTTATAAACACAAACACCCTGAACTGGAGAGTCCATATGGAGAGGGTGCTAATACTTGATGTGGTCACCACAAACATGAAAGAACATTGTACTCCACCCTCATATTACCCCAGTGTAATGTCCTCACTTGTTTGGTTTACCATAAAGCTGTCTGCTTTGAAATAAAATTAGGTATCATACTACTAAGTGACACCCTAGGAAAATTTCAAGGCCCTTCAGTCCTTCACATCAGAGATGCCTATGTGAAATTGTTCACAAACAGCAGAGGACAGTGGATGTATTGAGACAGCTGTACCTACTTGTAATAAGCACAGGACAAACTCAAAAAACAAGCCATCCTGGTAGAATCCCAACACTAATAGGCTGTATAACAATAGGAAGAAAATCATGGTAAAAATTTGAAATGCAATGCTCATCAAGGTAAAATCTCCCTTATCAATCTAAACAAGCTACTTGGGGACTAATGAAGTTTACCAAAGCTATATTTGAGGTAAAAATAGCCTCCTAGGGCAAGGACAATAGTAAAGCATTCTTCAGCTATGTCCGCAATCTCAAAGGCAATAAACTACAATGTGCTAAACTAATTGAAAATAGAGCCACCTGTACTGGGCAGGAAGATTTAGAAAATCTACTGGCTGACATATTTAGCTCCAATTTCACCCCATCCCACACCCTGGGAACCCCTCAGGAAATACCCTCAACCATAATTCCCCCCACCTGTCACTATGGAATAGGTCCTCAATACACTCTCCAAGGCAAAGGGTAATGCATTGATGGGCCCGATTAATATTCAGGATGTCACCTTAATAGCATGAAGTAAGTCCTATCAGAATCATTAGAATTACTATTAAACTGAAGCCTCCAGACAGACTTCATGCAAACTGAATGGAGGACTGTTACTATCATTCCTCTGCAAAAGTGTGGGCCATCTACTCACCTGGGGAACGACAGACCCATAAGTCTGACTAGTCTCATATGCAAAGTCATGGAAAGACTTCCCATGAAAATTAATAGCAATAACATAGGAAACCTTCAGAAACTGGACAAGGTTGGTTTTGTCAAGGGAATGTCATGCCTACTCCACCTTGTGGAGTTCTTCAAACAGGTCACCAAAGAAATAGATAAGGCAAAAGTGGTGCATACTTCCTACCTTGATCTGGCCGAAACATTCAACACAATACCCCACTTGGTCATTTTATACAAACTCATGAAATTAGATATAACCCCCTATATCACCCACTGTATAGCCAGCTGACTGAAAGGTAAGACCCAAGAAATTAGGACAGGGGTGTCTGCCTCTACAAAAAGGTTAGTCACTAGTACAGTTCCTCAAGGCTCAGTACTGAGGCCCATCCTTTTTAGCATCTACTTCTCTGAAATCAAAGCCAAAAAGGACTGGCCTCAGCACTGAGCCTTGAGGAACTGTACTAGTGACTAATCTTTTTGTAAAGGCCTCTGGCTGATCATGTCTGTAGACACCAGCAAACTAAACACAGACATAGAATCCCCAAAAGACACAAATACCCTCCAAAAAGGCCAGAATTAGATCAATGACTGGTGCCAGAGCCACGGTCTAAAACTCAATGCAAAACAAATGCATAATATGATCCTTTGGGAAAGTGCCTAGTGCTTTAAACTACCACATTGATAATACATGTGTATGAGAAAACTGAGTGGCAGAGATTTGGGAATGCATGTTGATAGTAACATTTGACCATCAACTGGCTATGGTAGTAAGGAAATCATTCTATATTGCACAATGTATAAGCAAGGGTATAGTCCAAGGATGTCATTTTTCCCCTGTACTTGACTTAAATCAGACCAATCACTGAATAGAGCACCCCCTTCAATATGTACCTAACCAAGCATATTCAACAGCTGGAGAATTCACAGAGGTTCTTCACAAAAAAGAAAACAGGGCATAAACAACATGCCCAGCATGGACCACCTCAAAGCTCTATCCATGTAGTTGGTCTCCTACAAACTGCTGAGATGCGATCTATGCCTTTTCTGCTAATCCCACTCTGATGGACCTGTTGCACATCTACAAAACAAATAGCATCAGAATCACCCTATCTAGGGACCTAAACTTTGTGTGCAACATAAATAGGACATGTTCTAGAGATAGGAAAGTGTCTCAGGGAGTACTTCTTTTCTGGAACAGGTTTCTCATCCATGTGAAGCACAGTTCTTCCCTAATCCAACTCAAGCATAACTTGTACCAGTCGATCTGGAATCAATAACTTATCACCTGTCTGGCACCTATATCTTTATTATACAGGGGCAGCTTGTAAATGTCCAACAAGCATATATATTCCCTTTAAGAGAACCTAGGGTAACAAAACTTGTTAAATAAATTTGTTATGCATGACTAGGCTTAAAAAGGTCCCCGTGGTCATTAGCCTAGTAATCACCTATGAACCTATGAACTTAAAACCTTGAAAGACATTGCAAACAAACTGAAAGGCAAAATTGTTAAACTTCTCCCCTGAAATTACAGTCATAGCTCCAGTTATCCCTTAAAGTACTATCAAAGATCAAAAACACTTCCACAATGGGTCCCTGATAATATACTCAGTTGTCTAAAAAGCACTGTTGAACATGCACTCACTGATCCTCTCCTTAAACTGTTTAATGAAAGAATAGCTTCAGGCTATGTTCTGAATCCTGTCTCACTGGTGTAGAGATACACCTGTGTAAGAGTGGACCCACCATGGACTCAGGAAATAACAGACCAGTTTGCCTTATATTTTAGTTTTGTTTGTAAAATTATGGTGCACATCATCACTGACCTCTTTAATATTGATATTAAAAATCTGATTGGGTCTTTTATAACAATAATGTTAAATGAGTATGGGAACACATAATAGCTGATTGTGACAGATGGAAGAATTTAAAACTACCGGTATTAGCAAAAGTATCAATAGTGAAAATGAATATACTACCACGAATGTTATACATATTTAGGTCTGCCCAATTATCAATTTCAAAAACAGTTTTTAAACAAATGCATAAAGATCTAGCTAAATTTATCTGGAACCCAAAAAGAACTAGAATATCTTATGAGAAATTAATGACCCCTAAAACAAGAGGGGGACTTCAGCTACCAAACTTTGAAGCATATTATTTGATTGTAAACTCTAATCAAATTTTAAGAATTGCTAATTATGATGTAACGAATACAAAATGGATACCAAATTGGGTGGTCTTGAATCATAAGCATATTTTGGGTAGGAAAATAAATCCTAAAGCATTACCCTTTATGGACAAAATTAGTCTGATAAAATATGGGGTCATGGACCACATAATAACCTGTGTCTCATCTTTGCAAACTTTATTTCAGTCCATAGATTTATTGCAATATATGATGGTTCTTCAACCTTTCCACAGGAATCCTAATTTTAAACTAAATAATCAGCTGATCGATCTCAGCAAATTTCCATTAATAGTTAATCTGACTCTATTTGATGTTTTTAATAAACTTGACTTATCGGCTTTACAAATTAGACAGGAAATGAATCTACCTAGAAGTTACATTGTTATAATGAGACAAGTTAAAGAACTTGCCTTGAGCTATTTTAGGAACTTTAAACCTGCAGCGGATTTGTGGATAAGTGCTCTGAATTGTGGCAAGCTATCCAACAAGACACTAAATTTATAGCAACTGCATACAAATTAATTAAGGATTTGAAATTTCAGGACAAAATTTTGCTTTCAGAGTATTGGGTAAACAAAGTAACAGTAACAGACAATCAGATATTAAAAGCAATTGATATAACTAGGAAATCAGTTTCTTTTCAAAAACTGATGTACACACAATTGATGATTTGGAACAATGCATATTACACACATCTTAGATTACATAAATTTAACCCTAGGAATTCTCCAATTTGTCCATACAGTGCAGATCAAACAGCGGATCTTCTTCATATGTTCTGGAGTTGTAAATGTGTATATAAACTTTGGAACTCTCTTAAAGTACAACTGCAAAAGATGGGTTATCAAAGTTCTACACTGTCATGGGAATTTATGATTCTACACATTCCTCCAAGAGAGCTTTCCAGATCGCAAACTATTATTTGTATGAATATTTTTTTGCTGATGAAACTCTATATAGCCACAAATTGGCTAGAACCACATAAGACATCATGGAATAATTTTAAGCTTGTGGCTATAAAACATATACTAGCACATAAATTACTTCTGAAATAAGCTAACAAAAATATTAATAACCCGAAAATATGGGAAAAGGTCTTCAATATTATATTAGCATGATACTGATTTTAGGAATATATTAAATATAGGAACCATTTCATGTAGATATTGTATAAATGGTTTGTAGTAGTTATAGTGTATTATGTGTGTGATGTTTATTGTATTTTTGTAATGTTTTTGGAAAATATATTTCAATAAAAATTTATTATGGAAAAAAAAAAATCTGATTGGGTCAATCCGCAGCAATTTGGTTTTGTAAAGGGTAAGGTATACCTGCTAAATCTTGTCAGCTACTTTGAGAAGCTCACTCAGGTGATGGACAGTAGTCACCCTGTCCATGTCATCTACTTGGGTCTGCTAAGGCATTTAACAACATATCATATAATGGAATTTTAAAAAGGCTTAAGGCCCTAGACATTGATCAGTTTGTAATAATATCGATCATTAACGGTATCAAGTGCAGAATACACATTTTATAAGTTGGATATGCCTCTTCAGTTAGTAACCAGCGGTGTCTAAACTAAAATTCAAACAGAAAAAACTCTGCTGAAGGAGCTTCTGCTATGTGTCCAATCTATTCAAAAAGGTAAGTTCTTTTATTTTGAAAATAAAGATTTCATCAGATAAGAAACATTAAAAATCATACAGCTCATATAACACATTTTAAAATCATATAATCAACATGCCCTCAAACCATTTCCTTAAGATCTTAAAGAGACCATGAACTTAAACTGCAAGTTTTAACAGTCAAATAAGGTAAAAGTTAGTACACAAAAATTAATAAATCAATAAAATCAAATTGCTGTACAACCTAACACTACATAATCATTAATCCTGCATTTCTTAACATACCACCCCATCATTGTTCATCTAGTCAGTGGTTTCAATTTTAATAAGCAGGAGATTAATGTGTGTTTGTTCAACCCTGGCCAGCTTCCTGCATTTAATTGGAGCTGCCCGTAGAGTTCCCTCTTCTCCAAAATTAATGTTCAAGGTCCCCCTCTCACATCGGGAACCACGTTCTCAATAATAGCAAATTTAAACTCATGCCCAGGGTTATTTTGTATATGTTTATACAGAGTGTTTATTTCTCTTTTTCATTTAATGTGATAAGTGTGTTCATAAATTTTATCTTTTAGTTTGTACTCTGTTTTACCTATATAGAACCCTCTACATACTCGGCACAACGCCACATAGACTATACCCGAGGTTTCACAGTTAAATTTACCTGGTACTTTAAAGTTTTTTGTAATAACAGAAAACTGTTCGCCCATATAAATAAACTTAAAAACAGAACAGTATCCATATTTATTCATTTTAGAAACATTTTAATAGTTCCAACATTCTTATTTGATTCCAACATATTCTTCATATTCATACCTTTATTTTACACATTGACAGGATTCTTATCGATGTTTTCCTAACTTATCTATCCTCTTTTAATATTGTCCAATTCTTGTTCAGTGTCAGTTTAATAAAATTATTATCCTGTGTCTAATTTGTAATAAAATAATTCTTGAATCCAGTGTTACCTGTTCCACTTACTGAATTTGGGTTCGACTCACTTGTGGGTTCATTTAAATAACTCTTATTATTGTTCAAGATTGGGACAAAGTAATTCCTATCCCTCTTATTTATAACCTCATACATCAAATTATTAATACATTTTTCTGGGTACCCTCTTTTTTTGAACATTTCATTCAAAAGAAAACATTCATCCAGGAAGTATTCATCCAATGTAGTTATTCGGGCTGCTCTTACAAACTCCCCCTTCACAATCATTCTTTTCTGGGTTATAGGGTGGGCACTAATGAAATAAGGGAATATATTTGAGTATGTTGGCTTTCTATAAATCTAGATGTGTAATTACTACATGCAATATTTTTTGTGAGCAGCACATCCAAGTATCTTATGCTTTCCACAACAACCTTGTATGTGAATTTAAGGAAGCTTGTGCTATTATTAATATATTCAAGAAAGCTTAATACATTAACCTTTCTATCATTCCACATGATGAAAATATCATCCAAATAGCGTGTGTATAATTTAATTACTTAAAATTAAAAAGTTACAACTCAAAAATGCTTACTTTATAGAATCAGTTAAAACTAGAAAGGGTCCCGAAGGGCCTATGTATATGGTGATACCCTGCAGGGCTGATAACTAACTAAGCAGTCTATAAAGACCTACTAATTATGTTTGGTAGTCATGGTTGTGAATCCATGGAGTTACTAGTAAAGTATAATGCAAAGCCAATTGAAGAACTGATAGCGGACATTAATACACTTGACAATCTTATTACACAGGATTTGTCTTGCAAGCAGTTCAAATTTGAACATGTTCGTATTTTTCACAGCATCGATGAACAAGTAGAATGAATTCGTAGTAAGAAAATAAAAAAAATGGAGAGAGACAGGTGTGATTATTTCAATAATACAGCATATCGGAGCCCACCTGGCTCACAATCATGGATCTCTAAGTTAAAAAATAATATTACTAGTAAAAATCAATCGAATATTGGCCGACAAAACTTTAATAGCCATAATTCATTTGATGATTCAAAAACCAACAACAACTTTGATGATCCTTTCATGTATGACATGAGTTCATGGAAAGTCTGAAGGATGGATAAGGTAGTCCTTGCAGATATAGAATTATACATACCAATGACACATGTTAATGCCATGACATTCTATAACAGCTAAGATTTTTACAAAGAATTTATATTGCACAGTTCAGTGGTAGTCAATAAGCGTTATTAATGAATCTTTAATTATTCTTTGCACTATAATGCGGTCACTTGTTTTGTTTTGCTTTGAGGATCTTAGACATTGGAATGAGTTCTTGCTAGACGGGTCTATATCAGAACAAAGAAAGTGCATATGTGCGACTACATATAAGTCGACACATAATACGCAAAACTTGTAAACAGCAAACAGCCAAATAATTGAATTTTTTCCTAGTGAAAAACTTCACGTGGCCATTCAGAAAAAAATAAAAATTAAAACTATTATCAGGTGGGGGCTTTGCCCCGCACATCTCCACTAACTAAATATACCAACTCCAAGATCGCACTATAGTGAAGGAAAGGGCAACTACATGTAGTTGGCCAACTACCTCCTTGCCCTGTGACACCCCCACTAACTAAATATACCAACTCCAAGATCGCACTATAGTGAAGGAAAGGGCAACTACATGTAGTTGGCCAACTACCTCCTTGCCCTGTGACATATTCATCGAATTGCTTAAATACGGTTTGAAGAATATGTGTCACTGTTTATGTGTTCGCTCAAAAGCAGTTTCATGCTTTTAATATAGACCCCTTGGTAGACAAGTGTTACAGTTCATTTACAATTGAACAAACATAGTCATGCCGGTGCCTTGCAATATATATATATATATATATATATATATATATATATATATATATATATATATATATATATATATATATATATATATATATATATATTGCTCACTCTATTTAACAAGTTATTACAGACTGACAAGGCAAAAAAAAAAAAGTTAACCTGCCAGTGATCACAATTTAATTAGAGATCAAAGCTTTACAGACATAGCTTTAGTTTGCTGTTTATAATAAAATTACATTTCAGCTTCAGTTATTTACATACATTTTCCACTGTTTCAGAAACTAGCAACCTATCCCCTTGGATGATAAGTGCTACATCCTTGCTTTAGGCAATGTTGATATATTGATTCATTTTTTTGTAAGACTAGACTTATGCATAATATGCCAACAGCGGTTGTTGTATCAAGACGTGACACTGTTACCCAAAGACTAATGCTTTGCAGCAGGACAATTTGCTGTGAAAAAGATGAAAAAGCTGGTACTTGTTAGCTTTTGTTGTATAATAGATGGCTGAACAGCACTTCTTTGTAGATGAAGCATTTAATTTGAGTGTCATAGAAGCAAAGTTATTGTCCAGATCACTAGCCATTGTTTTAAACAGAATAAATGAATAACATCAGCTATCAGAGGGTAAAAGCAACTAAAAAATATTGCTTCCACTAGACAGGACAGATTAAGCATTGCTATGCTGTTTTACTAAGGAGATTACGAAGCATGAGCCTACATTCTGCCTTCAAATACATGTAGGAAATTATTTTTGGTTTAGCATTTTGACTGATTCTTGATTGTGACATTACATTTATCAATGTTCTTTGCTACTATGCACTGTGGTTTAAGAATATTTTAGCATAGATGCTAGTTTGGTACATCATAATACAGAAATATGCCATAGACTCAGATTTCACATTATTTGTCCCTCACATATCTTGATTAGTTCATTTCTGGTGTCAAACTAATGTTTTACTTGACAAATCTCATTTGCAAGATTTACAACCACTGTTCAGCGCAAAATCTAACCTAGATGTAACACTGATAGAGAAAATAACTTTTCAAGGAATATATTGAAATGATTAGAAATATGCACAAATATCTCAGATTGGTGAATGCTCTTGATAGTCATTGTGTACAACAGTCATGCTGTCCCTTTGAATTCTGTCCCCTTCTGACATCCATTACCAGATAATGTGTCTATTTCCACAGTTCAAATAAATAGTGTTAGGGACATCAGGAGAAATATCTAGGTAAAAGCATGCATCCTTCATTGGACACCAATACTATGCTCCTGGGAATAAGATAATTCCTTAAGGAAAAGCATGCTATACTGCAACTTAGTATTAACTGTGGAATCATGCATTTTCAGCCACTTTATGGGATGCAAGCATTATTAAACTTCATAGGGGTGATAACATACATTTTTCTAATACCCAGCTACCACACATAAGCCACGTTATCATGCAGAATGAGAGAGCAGGGATGAGAGTAACAGTGTCCAGCACCCCTTCTACTAAAGTCCACATTCGGGTTTATCCAAGCTCCCCACCCATTACTTTGCTCTAACTGCAGACTTTATATATCATGCTATCAATCCTACAGGAAATATTACATTGAAATTATCTCACACTAAGCAAGGTAACCCTCTTTGGAACTTTCTACAGATCAGCACAGTTCAGCCCACTCTCCATTTGGCCACTGTAACCTCTTCCATACTGCTGATGGTCAGGATGAGAGGAACTTGAGTAGGAGCACCAAACTAGACATTTTACATCACTCTAATGATACTGCATCATTCAAAATGTGCACATTCAGAAATGTCATTGAAACTCCAAAGTCTAATTAATAACCAAAAGCTGACAGCACTAATCACTATGTCTGGTTTCTGGCTACCGTCATGTTAGATTCATCAAGCAATATTGCCAAAGGTTTGCAGTCAGTAACCACACTGGATTTTTAAACCCAGAGGTACTGACTTAATTTATTTCATAAAGTTGTATATAAATTGTGTGTATAACATATGCATTCAAGAGGAAAGGGCTTATCCATTTATAAGTTAATCTTATTAATATCATCAGCTGATATACAACTAGGGGTCTGTTCCAGAAATGGGAAGATTGAGGATTGTCATGACATCAGGGGAAGGCTTGAAGTTAATTTGCAGTTGTAGTTTAAGCCGCTGTTTCAAGGAGGTTAATGAAGACAGTGAGAGGTATTGAACTGCACTTTCTCTATAATAGCTTTAAGGTCCTGCTGAGGTGACCAATAAAATAACTTGTTTTTATGTTCTACTATGAGCAGTAATGGTATTGATATTGCAGTATTTATGGGAATCTGCAATGCCTATAATAAAGAGGATAGTGCTAATGGCACTGAAACGGTAGAGCCATTTTGATATTCTCATCTGTCACAAAAACACACAGTCACTGCCATAACATGACATTGTTTAAGAGAAGAAAGTAGCCTGAGACCTGTAGCGCTATTGACAAAAGTGATTTCATTCATCCTACTTTATTACGTACATTGATAATAATGATAAGAAGGTGTGAGACACTAAAGACGTGAAGATGTGGACTGAAAGACTTAAGACCTGGCATGTTAATTCTTTTCTCACCCTACCTTTATTAAACAGGTTTTGGCGATTATCCCTTTCTGAGACAGACAGAATGGATATCTACTGGTTTAAATGGACTGAAGCTGGTTTTGTTTATGTACTTGACTTTCAGGACTTCTTTAAGGGTTCATGCAAGACTTCATGGCCCCCCTGCAATCCACTGTCATAGATGGGAAAGTTGTTGAGAAAATGCCTATAGAGCTTTTCAATTTTGTCCAAAACAACAATAATTCTGTTGGTTAATAACAATAATAATAATAATAATAATATAATAATAATTCACATTCAAATAGTTAGATTGTGCTAACCCCCCCAAATTAACCAAAACTCAACTTCACTACTGTCAAGCTTAATGTTTTATATAAAAAATACTGGAGATAAACTATTTTCGCATGAAATGGAGCTGTCTATGAGAATAGAAAATTCCAGCTGTACAATGAACAAAACTCACCCACAAAGACTGCAGCTACTTATTGGTTATTGGATAAAGCTTCTGAATAATGTTAATTTAACATGTATAGGTTATTTATGAATTAGGACCCTTGTTGACACATTTGTAGCATTTGTTTTTTATCTAAGAAGGCTGCATATTTAGCATTCTTATTTCCAGATTTGTCATGTTCCTTACAATGTCAGACCTGTTTGTAAATATATGCAAAAATAATAAACTAAGCCTATACAGAGATTCACTAACTATATAGGGTCTAGCAAAAAAAGACCTTCTATTTTGAAAAAAAATAAAGCACTCCTCTTTCTGATCCTCTGTTTTGATTTCTAAATGACAGTGCTATGAATTTCAATGCCTGGAGGTTGAGAGGTATGAAGGGTATGAAGAAGGGAAATAATAAATATTGATGTATTTACTCTTTGATTTGTATAAAATGCTTAACTCTCTAAAGCTGTAAAATGCATGTCTCTCTAGAATGTTATGCTATTCTTTTTTTCTTAAATATTTTATTGAATTTTTAAAAAGAGTATTTATTTTTATTTTAACAAATGAAAAAACAATCCCCAATCAGCAAGTAGTCCACCAACAGACCCAAATTCAAAAGCAAAACACCAGATGGATGTAGGCAAAAGGTGGCACTCAAAAGCAATCGAGCCTTCGGTAACTGAAACACATTACAAATGTATTAAAATGTAAGCACTTCTGCAGTGTTCCACACCACTTCATTAGACTGCCTGAATTTGGAATTTACATGCTTATGTTTGTTTTCTATAAAGTGTTCTCTCATCAATCAGCAAAAGTTTTTTTATACTATTTCTATATATTGTTGTGCTAATGTAAAACCTGATTTCAGCCATATATGTTCTTGTAGTTGTTTCCATCTGGCAGAGTATGCATTATTTATCAATAATGTGATTGTTTTTATGACAGATGACAGTATGTATATTTCTATATGTGGAAGATTGATTTTCCCTCCTCCCAGTCATTTAAATGGTGATTCATAGCTATTCTACATTTATTAGGATACTGTAAGAAGATTAGCATCAATTTATTGAATTGTTTTATAAAATGTTTGGGTGGAAGGAGAGAAAGGGCTTGTATGAGATGTAATACTTTTGGAAAATAATCATTTTGATTATATATAACCTGTCTTCCATTGTAAAATAAGAACTTATTCCATTTCTGTATGACAGATTTAAAATTATTTAGAATGTTAGAAAGACACAAACCAAGAACTAAGGAAACAGGCAATAATACCAGTCAGGACTGCTTTTTTGGTAAAACCAGCAGTTTAGTGCTTTCGTCTTCCAAAAATGACTTCTTCAGAGCTGCTTATCACAATAATTTCCACAATTAAATACCATAGTAGCATCACATCATATGATTCTTTCAGCCAATAAAATACTTTAGCTAATTAAGCCTATAAAACACTCAAGTGGCCAATTGTTGAGCCTAATCATTTACACAATTAATAAGGCTAAAAACAAATAACAAAATTAAAAAACTGAACAACTTATATTAGTATAATGATGCAATAATATAAGAGTATAAAACATAATAATAATGTGTATACTTTAACATCAGCCTTCAAGGCTTTTTATCTTTAGCATTGCTGTTAATGAACAAGATTTATTCAATCCTGGAGGTTCCAACGCATTAGGTCTTAGAATTCAAATAAGTTCCTTTTTACTTGCATGATCATCCATAATACATGTCCTAGGGTCATTTTGGATGAAGCCCAATACTACAAAATAAAATTTATGGTCCGGAGCTTGCAATATATGTCTATATAGGACATTTGATAATATAGTTTTTGTCACATCATTCATATGTTCATATATTGTCTTTCAACTCACGTAAATTTTTTCCTATATAAAATGTACTACAAGAATTACATAAAGCCCCATAAACACCCCCCAGGGTCTCAATTAAAAGGGTCTATATCAGAACATCGAAGTATTAAAACTTCAAATGTTCTGATATTAAACACTGTTCAGCAAATGCTAAGAATAGCGAAGCTGCAGAATAGCAAATTCTTTCCTCGGGAAAGAATTTGTTTGGCCGTTTCTGTGGCTTTGCTATTCTTAGCGCTGTGGTGGAAAGTTACAGGTTGGATTCAGGTAAGTGCGCAATTGTTTGTACATTGGGGTTAGGGGCGGGTTAAGTGAGTTAGGGTTAGGGTGCGAGTTAGGCGCGTGTTCGATAGTGACAGACTTTAGGGTTAGTGGTTTAAGTAAGTTAGGTTTAGGGAGCGGGTTAGGTGAGTGTGCAATAGTGACGGACCTTAGGGTTAGGGTTTGGCTTAAGGTAAGTGGGTAGGTAGTAGTGTATGTTTAGTTTAGTTTAGCGTTAGATGTAGGAATTTAAGTGTATGTGTGTGTTTGCTGTTTGTTTGATGGCTTGTGTTGTGCATATGTGTTTCGGAGCAGTGAATTTTTTCCATGGGGAAAAATTTGCTATTCTGAATGTTCGATATTTTCATGTTTAGATATTTTTGGGTTGATGAAATAGCATTCGCTATTTTCATCTTTCGATAACATGATATAAACACAGTTAAAATGCTTCCTAAAAGTAAACTTCCTACTCTTAAAATAAAAGGATTCATAAACCAATATATGTTGACATTGGTTGTAATGATTACATCTAAACATGCCTTTTGGTCTCGTTTCATCCCTTCCATTTAAATTTATCTCCAGTAAGTTCTTAAAAAAATTACCCTTTTGAAACACTACCTTTGGCAGCCCACCTATGTCCTTGTTTAGACCATCCATGCAAGTAATGACTAACCAGTGGTTTTTAATCACATTTATTTTGTCATAAATATTAGTAGAATAAATAACAACCAACAGATGGTCAAACTGGCTGGAATTTCCATTTTTTTATTATTATTATTATTTTTCAAACCACTAATCTCTGCCATCGGATGGTTCCCCTTAGATCTTGGCAGAATGGAACAAAAATCCCCCTATCTATTTTATTACAAACCTCTTCTTTAACCATAACTAACAAATCTAAAGGGTACCCTCATTTCTGAAACATACCCATCAGTTTATCCATCTCTTGAGAAAATATAACATCATCAGTAATCATACGGGGTAACCTAAGCAGCTGGCCTTTAACCACAGCTTTCTTCTGGAAAGGTGAGTGCCAGCTGTCATGATGAAGGTAAGAACTGGAAAAAGTGCTTTTATGATGAATGTTAGATGCAAAACACTCATTTCCATAGTCCTTAATCAACTGAATATCTAAATAGGCAAGACTATCTTTGTCTGCTGAGTGGGTGAACCTTAGAAAAGATGTACTTTTATTAATAAAATCCAAAAATTAATTTAACTTATCTAGTGATTTAACCTGCAACAAAAAGATTTCATCCAAAAATGTAGTCTAAAAATTCCAGTAGGCACAAAAAGGACTGTTAAATACAAAATTATTTTCCAATATGCCATAATAAGGTTTGCAAAACTGGGGGCACAAGTAGTACCCATTGCCACCCCACTCAATTGCTTAAACAATTGTCCATCAAAATAAAGAGAATTATCGAACAAAACCATTTCCTTCAGTGCTACCACTGTGTTGATGTTGTCAGTATCTATGTCGGCATCAAAAAGAATGTTCTCCAACCAATCTGAACCTTCATTATGTGGGATAACAGATGAAAAAGAATGTTCTCTAGCCAATCTAAGCCTTCCTTATGGTGGATAACTGAATATAAATTTTGCACATCAACAGTCACCTATAAATAATCCTCAGAAAATTCAATTTGGGTCATTCTAGTCAAAAAATCCCATAAATCTCTACAGATCTGATCATTTTTTTCAGCTGAAGGTTTTAACATGCTATCCACATATTTGGCTATATAAAAGGTTTTACTTCTACGAGTATCCACTGTTGGTCTCATAGGTTGATTGTAGAGATTTTTGTGAATTTTAGGGATCCCAAAGATACCAGCAGCCACAGGATTTTTATTACATAGTTATACACACCTAAAAAATTTGACCTTGCATAAGCATATCATATAAACTGGCATCTATCTTGGAATAAGCAATGTTTAATTAATTTCTAGAAATCTGTCTATAAGTGTCTGTGAAAAACAATTTGTACATTCTGTTATTATACTCATCACTATCCATAATGTATATTCCACTACCTTTATCAGGCTTCATTACCCTAATCTTTTCAGTAGTGTACAATTCAGAAAAAAGCTGTTCCTCTTTTTGCTAAGGTTATTAACATTCAAACTATCAACCTCTTTACAAATCCTATGTATGTCTTTTTCACATAATTTCACATAATTTCTCAAACAATACAAGCCAGTTGTTTAGAGGTGGATTAAAAGTGGCAGCTTTTTAAGACCCTTACTACTACTCTTAGCCCATTCACTATTATCACAGGGTCCAAGCCACAATGCTAAATTCAATTTTCTAGTGAATAATTTTAGATTTTATTTTATTTATTTATTTTACATTTGTTAACTGGGAAAGTCCGACTGGATACATGTCCATTTTCAGCAGAGACCCGGGGAGAAAAGCTCCAAAATAAAACATTTAACATTTAACATGATGTATGCAGTGATATTAGCAATTTAACAAACATCAAAACAAAAATGCAAAAAGGTTACAAATTTAAGAGAATGTTCTAAGTAAGGTAATATTTACGGAGATATTAATCAATTTAACAGATACCAGAAGTCAACTACAAATAGGTTCCATAATGAAGAAAGTTTCGAAGTAAGGTTTAAATTGATAAGAGAAGTCAAAAAAGTGGGAGATGGAGGAAGCAATAAATGGGAAAAAGAAAATATTAGAGAAATGAGGGTGTAGGAAAAGGAGACAGGAAAAGGAAGGTCATTTATAAAGAAAGAGAGGAAGAATGATTTTAGTCAGGGTTTAGACAAGGACATAGCCAGTTATTGTACATGTGTGTCTTTAGTGATATTTTGAAGTAAGGCAGGGAGCAATTGGTGGTGAGTTCAGCAGGAAGGGAGTTCCATTTTTTGCCAGCAGTGTTAGAGAATAAGGAATCTCCGGCTGAGTTGTTGGCTTTGGTAGATTGTACTAGCATTCTGCTGGAAGAGCGAAGGGATGCTAGGTTGAAGTATGGGGTAATTATATTGGCTAGACTAGGGGTGTGGGTAGGTTGGTGGAGGATTTTATGAGTTACTATGAGTTGGTTATAATAGCTTTGGTTGGATAGCTCTAGCCAACCTAAGTTTTGAAGATTATGGCACTGGTGAGTTCTGTACTCTGAGCCTGAGGCAAATCTTGCTATATTGTTGTAACATTTTGTGAGTTTGTTGAGATTTGATTTGGATAAGTTAGTGAAGACGGGTGAGGCATAGAGGAGGGATGACAGAAGATGTGTACAAGTAATGGCTGTTCTGGCAGTTGGGGTTAGAAATTTCTTAATCCTATACATGGAGCATATTTTTTGTTTACTGTTTTTATAGTTTTGTCTACCGGCATTGTAGTTTAGATTATTATCAATGATTATACCTAGCAGCTTTGTAGTTGGTTCTGGAGAGATTATGGTGTCATCATGAGAAGTGACTGAAAATGTTGGTGGTGCAATCTTCCGGGTGGGGGAGAATAGTAGAAGTTTGGTTTTGTTTGGGTTCAATAAGAGCTGACGATTATGAAGCCAGTTCTCTACTTTGTTGAAGGTTGTTTGGGATAGGGATTGTAATTCTATGGGAGTTACAGCAGAGCAGATTAGTGTGGAGTCATCTGTGTACTGTATAGTAGTAGCATGAGGGATAGCTTTGAGCAGGTCATTTATGAAAATAGAGAAAAGGAGGGGTCCCAGAATAGAACCTTGGGGTACACCTAGAGTGACTGGGAAAAGAGGGGATAGATGCTCTTTCCACTGGACTGCTTGCTGCCTGCCGTGTAAGTAAGAGCGGAACCAGTTGATTGCTGGGTGGTCTATTGACAGGAATTTGAGAGAGTCTAAGAGTAGGTTGTGGTTAACCATATCAAATGCTTTTGACAAATCAAGGAAGAGGGTAGAGGAAAGCAGGTTTTGATTGCGGTTTAGATTTATTTTGTGGGAGAATGTGAAAAGGGCAGTGGTAGTACTGTGGGCTGGTCTGAAACTGTGCTGGGATGGTGCTAGGAGATTATTGTGTGTCAGGTGGTTAAGAAGTTGTTTTTGTATGCATTTTTCCATTATTTTGGCTATGGGAGAAAGTATGGCGATAGGTCTGAAGTTGGAGAGTTCAGTGGAGTTTCCCCCTTTATGAAGTGGAATAATATGAGCTATTTTCCAAATGGGTGGAATGTAGGATTCCTGGATAGAACGACTGATTAAGATGGAGATTGGATAAGCTATTACAATGGCAGCTTTTTGTAGAAACTCTGCGGGAAGTTGGTATGCTGCCAGGGAGGTAGGTTTTAATTTTTTTAGTAATGATTTGATATAGTCTGTAGATATGTAGTCATATTTTAAGGGGGGGGGGTTCTCCTGAATAACTGTGCTAGTAGTCAAGGAGGAGGGAGGTAGATTATTAGCTAGGGATTTTACAGTTTCGGTGAATAAAGTCTTAGCTACAGAATCAGGGGGTAGGTGTAAAGTTGTTGATGGGGTGGGGATAGCATATTTTCCTGGGTGTAGTAGTTTATTCATGCCTGACAAAAAATTTTGAGGGTGATTTTGGTGTTTTTGCTGCAAGTTGACATAGTAGCTTTGCTTGTCTTGCAAGATAGATCTTTTAGCTTCGTTTCTTAATTGTTTAAATAGCTGGTGGGCTTGAGGGGATTTAGTGGATTTCCAAGAGGTCCATGCTGCATTTCTGGCTATTAGTTTTTGTCTGGTAGTGTTGGTAAGCCATGGAGCTATTTTGTTTTTGGTTCTGATTCTATGTGTGGGCGCATAGTTTTCTAGAATTGCTAGGAATCTGGTGTTAAAGTAAGAAACTGCTTGGTCAAGAGGGAGTAGTTTAAGATTGTCCCATTTAAAGAGCTTAAATCAGATAGGAAACTATTTAGGTTAAAGTTTTTTTTTGGATCGGAGAGTTTTAAAGGTGGTTTGGTGGGACAGGTCTTCTCTATTTCTCATTATGTAGGTTAGCAGGTGATCGCTCATGGCCTCAGGCTGGGTGCCTGATTTGTATAAATGTGGTTTGTTATTTATTAAGATCTAGTCTAAGATGCTTTCCTTATTGCTGTGTTTGTTGATTCTAGTGGGGGTAGAAATTGTTTGGGTGAAAGCATGTAAGTTAATGTGGGTAGTGGGGAAGTCAGCTGAACAGGATGTCCAGTCGATGTTAAGTCCCAGAGAATGATTGTTTCTTGGGGGTGGGTGGTGGATAACCAATGGAGGGTACTTCCTAGGGTGTTAATGCTATTGCCTGGGGGAATGTAGCTACACACTATGTTAATATATTTGTTGTTATTGAGTTGGATTTTAGAGAAGATAGTTTCTGTATTGGTGGCAGTCAGGTTTAATGGGATGTTAATTGTGGATCGCTCAAGGGTGGATTTGTAAAGTATGGCAACTCCACCTCCTTTTTTACCTGTACGATCTATTCTAGTAATATTGCAACCAGGGGGAAGTATTTCATTGTCAGGGAATGTGGGTTTGAGCCAAGTTTCAGTGAGGCAAAAGATATTGGGGGAGTGGATGTCTATGAGAGCATGTAGCTCTTGTAGTTTGTTTTTTATACTTCTGATATTTAGGTGGCAGACTAGAAATGCTTTGGGGGCATTGTGAGAATTTCTTATCTTGGTGGGAGTTTTTATTTTGATGTGAGTGGTAGCTGGAGAGTTAGGGCCTGGGTTGGGATGGATATCTCCGTCAGCTATGAGGTTAGGTAGTAAACTCTTTATGAGTTTGGAGAATTTTAGTAGCAGTTGGTAATAGTTTTTATTCTTTGGGATTAAGTAATTAGTTTGTATGGAAACTATAGGTTTTGGAGTGGCCCAGTGTGTGAAGAGGGAGTATAGCATTACAGGAGGGGTGTGAGTTTGAGTATATGTGGAAGTGGCTGATGTTGGAAGTAGATTGTTAGGCAGGTAGTGGAATTCATAGGTGGTGGCTATATAAAGTATCAAAAGTGGTGGTGTTAGTTAGTACAGTGGCTTAAGTTTTATAATTGAAGTGGTGGTAGGTGTAGACATAGTGGGTAGTTTGCTAGATAAATTAAGAGAAAAAAATGTGTGGTGGTGAAGTAGAGTGATTTGTAGAAAAGTGTGGGGGGTGAATTAAGGCTGAGTAGTGATAGGGTGAAAATGGTTAGTGGGATTGTCCAATTAATGGGGGTGTGTGGTTAGTTAAGTATAAATGTAGGAGTAGTGGGGGCGGGTGGAAATTGGGGCCAGGGGAGGGGAGTGAGCTGGCAGGGTGAACGGAGTGGGTAGAGCCAGAGAAGAACCAATTGCAGGGAAAACAATCAGTGAACTGCTGATTGTTTGGGTAAGTAAAGGTAATAGTGAAATGTGTGGTAGCAATGGAGGGAGGAAGGAGTGTAAGTGGGTCTGATAGAAAGTTATAGAGGTGTGTTTGGTAAAATTCTGTATGCCGGAGGCAAAATAGGAAAGGGGAAAGATCCTGGAAGGGGGATGCCACGTAGTGGGCAAGGGGGGAAACTACAGCCAAGGCTGAACCAGAGTGCAGCTCTAAGGAGAAAGGTAATTTTACACAGATAAAGTTAAGGAGGCTGTTAGAGTGGATATACTGATTAAGGGAGGGGGGAAGGGTTTAGCTGCTGGCTGTCCTGGCTATGGAGTTAGCAGTAGGCACCTGAAGTGTATGTAACAAACTGGAAGGTAGGTAATAGAATGAGATGTTCTTTCTTGAGTTCTTTGGGGGAGAGATGACCAAAGAGGTTTGTCTCTTTTCCTTAGATTTAAGGAGGAGGCAGCAGTCTTGGACAGGATAAATACCCTAGACCTGGTACTGTTCAGGTGGTTGTTGAGCTGGGTGCACAAAAGGAGAAGAGAAAATGTGTTGAAATAGGCAGTGGGACTAAACATAGACTGTAAGCAAAGTATGTGATAAAACATTGTACATGTGGGAAAAAAATTGGCCATAGATGCAATAGTTTGTTATCCAATAACAAATTTAAGTTAACACAGGCTTAGTTAAAGTAGAAGCAGTCTATAAGCCAACTAAACAGTAAAATACTGTATATTAGAAAACACATAGGCCAAAAAAATGCGTAGGTCATTATCCAAAGTACGTTATTTAAATTAACACAGGCTTCGGCAAGGTAGAAGCAGCTGGTAAGAGACTGTGAGTTCTTCAAGGTCTAAAACACAATGTATCAAATGTTTCTTAGGTCTGCTACCAGTCCGCTTAATCAGCAAATCTAGTAACTGTTTAAGAATAAAGTCTATATCGAAAAGCAGTATGTCACCAATAATGTTTAGCAGTCGGCATTGAAATTATAGTATCGTCTGCTGATTAAGCTAATAAAATTGACTATGCAATGCATGTAGCGGGAAACAGCTACCTGAAATATATGTAAGTCAGTTAAGGGGCTTACTATATAGGGTTAGTTAGTTCTTTTAAATGCTTGTTGGAAGCGATAGCATCCAGCTAGTGTAGCAGCTGCCCCTTGGGATATGCTCTATACAATTAAGTAAACAAAGACATTCAAATTCCCTTAAACAGTGTGCCGATTACAAGGATTAGCTAAGGTATTAGGGAACTTTGCTCGGAGTTAAAGAGTAACTAGGGTTGAGTAGCAGCTGCACCTTGGGATCTGCACTTCACAAAGTTACAGAATGGTGAACAAAAGCACTCAAATTACCCATTAACAATGCTCTGACTGCCAGGTTAGAGAAGTCAGTAAAGAACTATGTGAGGAGTAAGTAGCAACCAGGGTACATTCATAGCCGCACCTTGGGATCTGCTGTTAGCAAGGTTAAAACACTACCAGAAAGTTATGGGTTGTGCCGGAGCTTCTAGGCAAAGGAATTAGTTGAGCCTTCAGAGAATCACGGACACTAAAGGAGGATAACACCCTCAAATTCACCTTACTGGCACACAGTCCACAGGGTAGGATAGAACAGTTAAAGATACCTTGTTTGTAGTGATAGCAACTAAGGTTGTACACAACCGCCCCTTGTGACATTCCCTGCGCTAACGCTAGTTGACTTTCTTTAACTTAAGATAAGCAGAGCAGTATTCAAAGCCTCTTAACCAACATATCTACATTGATCGTAGTCATGCAAAACATAACTATTTTCAACTCAGCTAATTATTTCAATCCAAGTTAACAAGCTTGTTTAAATTATACAGTAATCAAAGCACAACAGCTATCTAAGCTGTTTATAAGGCAAGAACGCTACTGAAACACGTGTTCTTAAATAGATTAGATGTAGAAACACAAAAGATATATAAATATATATATATATATATATATATATATATATATATATATATATATATATATATATATCGGCTTGCACACAAACAATGCGCTACAGCTATATACCCTGTTCATAGGCAGAAACTCTACTGAAACACGTGGTCCTAACAATTTAGATGTAAAAACACAATAGAATCATATCAGCTAACACAGTTTTAACAGTAGAGTAATGACAGATTATTTGCAGAAACAGTTATACATTTAGCAATAGTGAGTAACAATAAAGGGTAACATTAAAGATAAAAAACCTGTCATAAATATCAATTACACAGGTGGGGAACACCGAAGGCAGGATAGCACAGTGCAGCCTGGGGCAACTAAAAGGATTAAAGATGGTGCCACTTGGGGGCAGGTATATCTATAGGTTAGATGAGGAAATAGGGGAAAAAAGGGGTGGAGTAAAGAGAGATAGTTCAGGTACAAACAGGAAGTGACCTGTAGACTTATCTTGCAGGGTTGACTACAAAAGGATAAGATTTATGGTGTAGAATAGTTATTGAAGGTAGGGCGGAGAAAGGGGGTGGGGCTAGAAACAAGAAGAGCGTAGATGGATAGTGAGGAATGTGTAGGGAGGTGCAGTACAAAGAGGGTGAATCAGGGTTGAGGAAAGGTGGTAAAGTATACAAAAAGAGAGCCAGAGAAGGACCAGTTGCAGGGAAAACAATCAGTGAACTGCTGATTGTTTGGGTAAGTAAAGGTGATAGTGAAATGTGTCATAGCAATGGAGGGAGGAAGGAGTGTAAGTGGATCTGACAGAAAGTTAGAGAGGGATGTTTGGTAAAATTCTTTATGCTGGAGGCAAAATAGGCAAGGGGAAAGATCCTGTAGGGGGGTGCCATCTAGTGGGCAAGGGTTGAAACTACAACCAAGGCTGAACCAGAGTGCAGCTCTAAGGAGAAAGGTAGTTTTACACAGATAAAGTTAAGGAGGCTGTTAGAGTGGATATACTGATTAAGGGAGGGGGGAAGGGTTTAGCTGCTGGCTGTTCTGGCTATGGAGTTAGCAGTAGGCACCTGAAGTATATGTAACAAACTGGAAGGTAGGTAACAGTCAGAATGAGATGTTCTTTCTTGAGTTCTTAGGGGGAGAGATGACCAAAGAGGTTTGTCTCTTTTCCTTAGCTTTAGGGAGGAGGCAGCAGTCTTGGACAGGATAAATACCCTAGACCTGGTACTGTTCAGGTGGTTGTTGAGCTTGGATCATTTTCATGTGCTTCCCATGCTTGCTGCTGCTTGTGTTCAATCTTCACTTGTCTAATTTCTTTACTCCAGATTTCTCCTGTGGTGTATAAGCTGTGTGTCTTCATTTGGAATCCATTGGTGGCCTTTTTGGTTTGTACATCACAAGTTTAGTCCCTTTTACTTTCATGGATCTTCTTTGTCACTTAAAACTTCAGCAAGTTCTGTTCTTTTAGCAGGTACAAAACTAAAACCTTTACTTAATACATCAGCATATTCTGTGGTAAAACTTGCATTGGAATAATTATAAATGGTAAAATCGTTATCCGTATTATCTGCCACTCACTTACTACTTGTACAGAAGCACCTCTTGTTTTACTTTGTCTATCTGGGTGGTGTCTACAGCACCACAACATTCTAACAAACTGCACAGACATCATACAGCAGTGCAGAATATTTATGCGAATCCCAGCCATGGTCTTATATTATAGGCTAGCTAGTTTTGTATCATTCGGTTCACAATCTGCATAAAGTGTTCTGGCTGACAAGGTCAGTGAATATCAGAATCCCATCATTACATTGGTAAAACTTCAGAACTAGCAATATGTATTTAAAATGACATATTCCCTTTAAATTTTTATAGCAAAACTATAGTATGAAAAAATTATAATTTGACATCCACATGAGACAAATGCTGTCAGTAGTTCTTGAATTTAACTGGAGTTAGCTACTACATATGATAATAAATAGATAAGTATCTAACTGCTTCATCTGGAATATTTTTTAAGTTTCAAAACATTAAATAGAGATAACTGTTCAAAGACAGAGTAAATTAAAGTCAGAATGTGCAAACATTTTAAATACAAATATTCCTATTAAATCTTTTCAGGGTAGTATTGCATGGGGTACTGAGGAATAAATGTATACTATTGTTGTAATACAATACCTAAAATACTATGGTTTGCTGTTTACATATTAGGTTTTCAAGATTTTTAAATTTCCATAGTGTAAAGTTTCATAAAACATAAAGCGTTACTCTTTGAAATTCAAGATGCAACTGCTCAACTGCCTTTGAAGTTTTGAAAATAATATAATGATTTTTCATCTAACTATATTTCAGGATAATTTCTGGTAAATTTTATGACAGTACCATCTAGATAGAGTACAAAACAATGTAATATCATTGGAATTAGAGGCACAACCTTCTTGAAAATTATAGCTGTTGTAAAGGGTTAAGAAAACTGGAAAGATATTCCTATGCAGTATTTACCTCTATTCTAAGACATTTTGCAGAAATCCCAGATTATCAAAAAGCGATTACATTTTCCAATAGTTTTGTTAATTTAAGATTCTGTTTTGTAGGACTGGGTTTTCAACTGGAAATGTCCTCTAGTACACCTAAAACAAAAAACAATAAAAAAAAAAAAAAGAAAAAAACAACTGAAGACAAAACAAAAATGTATGCTATAGATGTAGTTGTACTCCACTTGTATTTCCATGACAAATGTACCTGGCACTGTATTAGTGCTAGGCATGGCTAAAAATGTGTTTGTTTTACCTACTCCATGCAATGCAAACTTAAAACAAAAAAAATGTCAATCTTATTTTAGAAACATTAGAGATTAATCTTTGACATGTATTGTTATTGTTTTTGAAAATTATTTTATACCACATTACAGTATGGTGCCTACAAATTTTGAATTAAGTCTTCTCAGAACAATGTGTTAGCAGTACAACTGACAATGTCAAATACATTTTATTTTAACAATAGTGCTTATTTTATTGATTTTTCTGTAGCCACTTTGCAAGATAAGCAGTTCTTTCAAAAATATTCCTTGATAATTGTAGTTCAAAAACATGAGGGTTTATTTACACTCTCCCTGTTTTCTTAGCTCATTATTACCTTTTAGTACTCAGTTTATTAGAGGCCTCATTTCTGACCAATAGCAGACTTCACAAGAAATGTATGGAACTTAGAATCAAAGAGAATGTCAATATGAAAACATTTATTTTAAACGGAACAAGTAAAGCAATGTTTTGTCTTTCTTTTTAACATATATTTCTCAAATATAAACTGCTTATTTATAGCAATAAAATATTGCAAATTTAGTACTGTGATTAAGTTGCACCAAATGAATAGTTTTTATATTGTCTGGTTTTAAGGCTTGAGTGGGAAAAGACATGCCACTCAAGTAGCATTGCGGCCATGAAAAAGTAAAAATCAGTATCAACACTTCAGGTATGGATGATTTAAGTAATATTGACTATTTCCATACCCACTGTCTCTGTTAAATGACTAAGTGCTAATGCCGGCTAATGAAGTAAGCCAAATATACTGCTGATATATTTCTATAATATTTCTTCACAAAATCTACCCTCATACTTCTGTATCACATCACAAAAATAAGATTGTATTTGGTTACACTAAGGTTTTGTAATGAACTCAAAGCAAAACTAAAACAATTTCCTTTCCTGAGCTGACCTCTGTTGCAAAAAAGTACCAGTCATCAACTTATAGGTTCATATATTAGCATACCTCTCAACTATACAGATTTTTACTGAAAGTCTAGAATTTTACTGCATATTTTTGGTCCATTTTTCATAAAATTGTGGCTAGAAATTCTTGGCAAGTCATTAAAGGTTAAAGTCAGAAAATAATGGCAGACATTTGAGTCTCAAACTTCATACCCTTCTATTATTCTATCAACTTTCTAAGTTTGTAAGAGCAATATTTAGAAATTGTCCCTATTTTGGGGGCTTTATCCCTCTATTATTTATGGTTTATCCAGATTTCTTGCTCTAAGAGATTGAGATGTATGTAGATTAGTACTAGGCTAACTGCCCTTGAGGGCCATTTTAAGCCTAGCTAATTAGCCCACATGTGAATAACACCCTGCACCTTGTATCTATAAGGGAAGTGCTTTAACCATTATGACAACTCCTTAATTTGTAAGCTGCATTAGATCCAGAGTTATTTTGTCTCTTAGATAATTGGAACAAAAGTTTACATCTTAAAGGGGTGCTATACCATATATACTCTCTGGTAGAGAAATGAATAATACTAGCTAGATCTGGTAATCTACCATTAACCTGTCATTGTCAAGTTGCTCTTTTCTGGTTGCACTCAACAAATAAACACTCTTAAAAGTATTCCAGAATGCATATACAATATTATTTTAATGATTATACTGACATTCTTTAATTCTAAATCCAGTAATCTAGTAACTTGTCCATAGTCACAAAGAACAATAAAACAATAAAAAATGCTGCCTGTATGACATCTCACAGAAAAATAGTATTTTATTTTTACATTAGTTTAGAAAGCATGTAATTTCAGTGCTGTGAAGTCTAGCTGGGTATAAGTAGAGTATGATAACACTTTAACGTTTGTCTCATACTGCATAAACATCACAGTGAGAAGCAATTTTAAATAATTATAACACCCATATTATCCTTCCATAATATGATATTCATATTATAGCAAAAAATCACTAAGTCTTCCATGAGCAGTTATTCCATGGCCAGAGCATTATAATTAGCTTGAAACAGCTCACGGAACAACAAAGATCTGATTGATTCTTCCTGCGTCAACCTGATGTAATCAAAAGGTGTGTGGTCAGAGGAACAAGACAGGATTTGTTGTATCTTAAGTTAAATCCAACTTCTCAATTTCAGAAAGCTAAATAGTTTAGAAATTGGAAAACATGGACTGGTCATTGATAGCTTTAACTAGAAAGTAAACATAATCTGTAGCCCCGTATTAAGATTAAGTGGGCCTTTTTTGTTTAAGAAAAATAAATTATTTCCTCATTTATTTAAAAAAGTTGTGTTGACACATGAACAAAAAAGAATCATAACCCACTGTAGCATTTAAATGAAGTAATCTTAAATCCTTATGTTTTCAAAAGTTCTATATTTCAAATACCACTTTTACCATTTCTGTAATGGAACTGGCAATAAAACAAATTTGTTTAAAAAAAAATTTAAATATAAAGTTCCTATACTTGTTAAACATATCTATTATTGAAATTGTTAATTAAAATTTATAATGAAAGCAAAGACATCACTGGTAATCTTCTGCCTAGACAGAATCTAAGGTCACGCTCATTGCATTGGTCTGCATGTGCTGTGCTGATTGCATCCATGGCATCTACCTTAAAATAAATTTGACCATTTAAAAATTAGCTGGGTGCAGTACACATATGAAAAGTATTAGTGTGTATGGCTTAGTTATTTACAGAGCTGGGATTCTCCTTGGAAGGGCTCAAGGTTCAAGGTTCTGATTAGGTCTTCTGACAAAACAGTTTCTTTAAAATCCAATGAACAATTCAGCCTTATTTTGCTCCTTTATCACTTTATAAAATTATAATAATTGATTTCTTATGAATAAGTGGATACATGAGTGAGAAACATATAAACTGATAGACTGTTTTTTGAATCCAAAAATTATATGATGCCAAAAAACATGCAAAAAAATCCCACTAATAATGAAAAATGGCACTTATGAATCTGCAAATAATAAACCTAACATATATTCAAAAACTTACAAACAAAATAAAAGACACCTTAAACATGTACTTTTTATTTGCAAGTCCCACTGTACCTCCATGGTGATGCTTCATCCCATCTTCCTTTCATTACTACATGAACCTCTTTGCCACTCAAACATGGCCAAATGGCAAATGCTCTGAATGATTTAACATCTCATATGTATGACACTTTCCTTCTTCAGTTTAGTGATGAGCACTCATGCTCATTTCATTTTCATCTCTCTCTCTCTCAATATCTACATCTATCTATCTATCTATCTATCTATCTATCTATCTATCTATCTATCTGTCTGTCTGTCTGTGTGTGTGTGTGTGTGTGTTTATGTAAAGTAGGTGCAAGGTGCATATATGATTATATCATAAAATTGTGAATACTCAAAAGAGTGATCATTTTAAAGCCAATCTAAACTTATCTAAATCAGGAGAAAATAATTTTTTTGAAGATAGCAAGATCCCCTGCAACCTCCCACCCCTGCTAATTATACTGACCAACACTGAGATTGCACAATAGTGACATGAGGGTAAATTCCCTTTCGTTGCTCCAATTCAGTCTCATCTAAAAGGCTGTAGGCTAAACCACCATTAAAAGGAACATTTGTTCAATTTTTTTTTACTTAAGTAAAAAACATTCACTCATATAAGTGTTTGCTCTTGTAAATTGCATATAATATATATGTACATGGTTCTACCTGACATTGTTGACACTCCAGAATGCTGACAACCATATGGCCGACACCATATGATCGACAATCAAAATGCCGACAATGCAGAACCGGCATCTCATTATAGTGTGAAATGGAAAGATTTCCATTCCTGCACTGTAGTGCGATCTCGAAGTTGGTATATTCAAGTTACGGGGGGGGGGGGGGGGTTAGCAGTTGAAATGGAATTTTCTGTTCCTTTTTTATGGTTTTATTCTGAAGTCGAGATTTTTGCTGTTGGTGATATGGTGTCGGCCATGTGTTGTCGGTGTTGTGAGCTATATATATATATATATATATATATATATATATATATATATATATATATATATATATATATATATATATATATATATATATATATATATATATATATATATATATATATATATATATATATATACTGGAATGGACTCTATATCCACATAAAACAAAATGTATTCCTGTCCATATTCAATTGCAACTTGGATTTATGGATGGGAAATAGAAAATCTACTTCAGGACTGCCCCCTGTAATACTACTAGTATGATTGAAGTTATAGTCAATGGGGGGATATATAATTAATGAATATGGGAAGGGTAAGGCCAGTCTCTAACCAAATGGAATAAGTTAATTTGGGCAAAAATGGAATCTGTTTACCATTGATAATAAAGGAAAAGCAAAGCAGACACATTGTTTATTTACATCAAGTAGCATAATATAATCAAAGAAAAGTAATACAGATCTTTTCAAAATCTGTAACACTTTAAAGAACTGCATAACCATACTAAAAGACAGATTATACCATGACCCGCCATTAATATTCCAAAACATGCACGCTGATTGGTCAGCGTGCACATTGTAAATCGACTTATACTAATGGAAAAGGTCCGGTCGCCCAGACTTTTTCCATTAGTATAAGTCTTTTTTAAAACACTGTCTCGCTATGTTAAAGGAGTTTAACATAGCGAGACAGGTTTAAAAAAAGCAATGGTAATGCTGCTCAATGCCAGAAGTCTAAATCTCAAAATGCACGCACTCGAGGCCCTTCTCAGTATGGAGAACATCGATGTCTGTGCTGTGACAGAAACCTGGTTCAAGGCTCCTGAGAGCACCCCAGCGCTATCAGGTTTTACCTCATATCATGCGTTCCGGCCCCAAAATCCGGACAATACCAAGAAAGGAGGGGGGGTATCCATATTCATCAAGGACACCCACACCTCAAGACTGGTGGCAACGCACGATGCATCGGAGACCATCCAGGTGCAATTAACCGTAGGCAAGACTGCTCTGCAAATTGTAGCATGTTACAGGCCACCCTCACAAACTCAGGAACCTCACATGGCCTTCCTGAAAACACTAGAGGGGATAAATGTATCACCAAGCACCATCATACTAGGTGACTTCAATTACCCTAATATAGACTGGGAACACTACTCAAGCCCAAACACCCTAGCCCAAAAGTTCCTGGAATTCATAAACTCAAATGCCATGGAACAACTAGTCACCATCCCCACAAGAGGAGATAACATACTTGATCTCATCATCATGAACATGGGAGCACAATGTTCAACACTGGAAGTATACCCCTCACTGGTGAGATCAGATCACAAACTAATCTCATTGGAGGTCCTCATCCCACCCCCACCTGAAATAAAAAAGACCACAGTAAAGAACTTCTCAAAAGCCGACTTCACACTTCTAAAGACTAGTGTGGTCTCCTTTAAGGCCCCCGAGCCGGCGGAAAACAGTACTCAAGCCGCTGAATCACTTACAAATGCCTTCTACCAGCACCTGCAGGACTGCATGGATAAGGCAATCCCAAGCAAAACAAAGACTCTTTGTACCAAAGGCAAGCGTCCAGTCTGGTGGACCCCAGCCATAAACAAACTCTACAACAAAAGGAGGAAGCTACTACAAGATAGAGCAAAATCCTTAAAAGGTAAGACACCCTTGATCACTATAAGTAAAAAACTAAGAGCTCTCATAAAATCATCCAAAGCAAATTTCGAGAGAAAAATAGCTAAAGACTCAAAAGACAATCATAAGGCCTTCTTTAGCTATGTTAGAAACCTAGGAGGAAACTCCCAGATATGCTCAGAACTAGTTCAAAATGATGTGAAGATTACTGATCCTACAGACATTGCCAACATACTGGCTGACAGGTTCAGTGCAAACTTCTCCCCCCCCTCCCCGCCCCAAAAGGAGAGATATCTATACCAAATGATTGCAGCCCCCAAACATCTCCAGCCCAAGTGAGAACTGCTCTCTCCAAAGCAAAAACACAGCATCCATGGGACCCGATGGTGTCCCCGGCTGTGTGCTCCACGAACTCAATGAGGAATTAAACCCACAGCTAGGACAGCTGTTTAATCAAAGTCTTACCTCTGGATACGTACCCAGGAGTGGCACACTGCAACTGTGGTCCCACTTCACAAAGGCGGTGCCTCCACCGACCCTGGAAATTACCGCCCATTAGCTTGACAAGCCTTATCTGCAAAGCCATGGAGAGGATCATAATGGACCTCATAAATAAAGACATAGGGAATTTGCAGACTTTGGATCCAACCCAGTTTGGCTTTGTCAAAGGCAGATCATGCCTTTTAAACTTGGTTGACTTTTTCAAACAGTCACCAAAGCCATTGATGAGGGAAAGGCAGTCCATACAGCCTACCTCGATCTGGCTAAGGCCTTCGATACAATACCCCACTCGGGTATCATTGAAAAACTCATCAGCTTAAATGTTAACCCATACATCACAAGATGGGTTGCAAACTGGCTGAGTGACAGAACCCACAGGGTCAGAGTTGCTGGCGCCATGTCAGACTCAAAGCCTGTCACAAGTGGTGTCCCACAGGGCTCAGTCCTGGGCCCACTCTTGTTTGGCATCTACTTTTCAGTACAAGCAAACACAGGAGGGTTATGGCTGACAAAGTTTGCAGATGACTGCAAACTGGGCGCCATAGTAGAAAACACATCTGACACAGATATCCTTCAGAAGGGTCTCACAGAAACGGATAACTGGTGCCAGAGCCACGGCCTAAAGTTAAATGCAAAAAAATGCATAGTCATACCCTTCGGGAAAAACAAGGTTACCCCTAGCTACCAAATAGGTGGCAATCCACTGAGCACAGAAGAAGTTATCAGGGACCTGGGGACCCAGGTTGATAGTAGTCTGTCATTCGACACCCATGTAGCTAAAGTAGTTAGGAAGACCTTCTACATTGCCCACCTTATCATGAAGGGATTCTCATCTAGATGAAGGGAGGTCATAGTCTCCCTTTACTCATCACTCATCAGACCAATGATTGAGTACAATGCCCCATTCGAATGTATCTGACCCGACACTTGCAGCAGCTGGAGAGGCCACAAAAGTTCCTCACCAAAAGGATAAAGGGTCTCAAAAATCTGTCCTATGCTGCCCGACTGAAAGAACTCCAGCTCTATTCAGTCGCACCGCTTGCTCAGAGGTGACCTTTGCCTAACATACAAGGCCATGTCAAACCAAAATTTGATGAATTTCCTTCACCTCAAAAATCTAGATCCATCAGAGCCACAAGGGCGGAGACTTAAACCTCGACACGGCTATTAATAGGACGTGCTGGAGGGATAGATTCATCACCCAAAGACTCCCTATGCTGTGGAACAAAATCCCGGTACATGTGAGGCAGAGCACCTCGCTGGCCTTGTTCAAGAGAAATCTTGACCAATGGATGGGAGATCGCAGATATACCCCAGGGATTACCTCAGTGTCACTGCTCGACAGAGGCACAGCAAAATAAGGGGTATAGTTCCCCATACTAAAGGGGTGGCGTAAGCCACAAAACGATGGGCTAGGCTTGTAAATGCCCTCGGGCAGATAGCCTAGTATGAACCTATGAACCTATGAACCTATGAACGGAGATCTCTGTTTCTTTTTTTAAAGCTGTCTCGCTATGTTAAACTCCTTTAACATAGCGAGACAGTGTGTAAAAAGCAACGGAGATCTTGCTTTCTCCATTGCATTTTTTTAAAACCTGTCTCGCTATGTTAAATGGGTTTAACATAGCGAGACAGCTTTAAAATAAGCAACAGAGATCTCCGTTGCTTATTTTAAAGCTGTCTCGCTATGTTAAACCCATTTAACATAGCGAAACAGTAAAAAGCAATGGAGATCTTGCTTTCTCCGTTGCTTTTGCCCACAGCTCTGATGTACTGCGTAGGCATACGCATGCGCAGTACATCAGAACTGCCGCAGAATACCAGACAGCTGCGGAAGGGCAGCAAGGAGGCATTATACAATGCCATTATTTAAGAAAAGTAATTTTTTTTCTTAAATAATGTCATTGTATAATAGCAATAACCCACTTCTGGGTGTGGGTAATGCTGGATTTATACCAGTCAAACAAATCCTCCTGCACGAAGAAAGGTTGCACGGCAACTAAAGCAAAAGCATCCACACAGCCAAAATGAAGCCAGCAACCAAGATGGATCCAATAAAAAATATTTAATGTTGAATAAACATCAAAAAAGCTCACGGACCGGTTTCGGCTGGCAAAAAAAGCACAGCCTTCTTCAGTGACAAAAAACACAGAGTCAACTGATTCAACTTAAATAGTGCTTCAACAAATCCCATTGATTCAATTAAAAGTATTTATTTAATCCAGGTGAAAAAAGAGCACCTAGTTTAGTAATCCATTTCTTTTCTTTTGTATCTAACATTGAGTGCCATCCTGTTTTATTAAACTTGATACCCTTAACCACATCAATCACCATAAAAGAGAAATTAGCACTGTGATGTTTTAAAGTATGTTTGTACAATGCATTATTTATTTTCTTATTTTTGATATTGCTCATATGTTCAGATATACGTATTCTTAAAGGAAGAGATGTTTGACCAACATAGAAAGAGCTACAATTACATGTTGCTAAATAAATGAGCCATTCACTGCTACAATTTGCAAAAAATGATATATCATAGACCTTTGAGCAATTCCTGCTAGTAAATTCCTTGGATTTGACAATTTTACCACAGTTACTACAATGACCACAGGGAAAACACCCCACCAAAGGTTCCCCTGTAATAGTTGTTTGTGAAAATTGTGCAATACTAGCATGATGTGTATGTTTATAATGATTAAAACATGAGGCTAAATTCTTGCCCTTGCGAAATGAGAATAAACATTTGTCAGGTAATACATCTGATAATTCTGGAAAACTTAACAAAATGTTCCAATTCCTCTGTACACTATTCATGAGTACATCTGAATTCCTAGCATATGTTGTTAAAAACCTGATTGGCTGTGTGGTCCTCTGATCCCTAAGTTTATAAGTTAACAGTTCCTGCCTGGATAAATTATTGGCCCAATTACTGGCCCGCAAAACATGTCCCATAGAATATCCCCTTACACGAAATCTGTTAATTAAATCACATCTATCTTCTTGAAAAGTCTCATCCTGAGAACATATACACCTTAAACGTATAAACTGTGATTTAGGTATGTTTTTGGCAATGTGTGGAGGATGAAAGCTGGATGCGTGAAGGACTGTGTTGTATTCAGGATATTTCCTGAAAACCTGTGTACTAAGAGTATCATCTGGTTGTCTTGTTATTAACACATCCAGAAAAGTTATTGTGTCAGCATGATAATTGACAGTAAACTGTAAGCCCCATATATTATCATTTAAATATGAGACAAATTCAGTTAAATAATCAACATCAGCCCTCCACACCATCCAGCAATCATCCAAATACCGCCTCCAGATATCAATTTCTGGAAGGTAAATATTATGGCTACTATTGTAGATAATATGTTCTTCAATATAAGCCATAAACAGGTCAGCATAAATAGGAGCAAATGATGCTCCCATGGCTGTTCCTTTAGTTTGCCAAAAACAAATGTCCTGATAGAAAAAAACATTATTAGTAAGGACATGCTCTGCGAGACCATCAAGAAAGGAATTGAAATCTTGTTCATATAGATGGGCTATATTAAGCCAGTGAGTTAACGCTTCAAGCCCAACCTGATGTGGAATATTCGTATACAGGGAACTGACATCAAGTGTACACATCAGCCAACCAGGTTCCAATTGTGCATCAGATATAATGTGTAAGAATTCAGTCGTGTCTTGCAAACGAGAATGAACAAATGACAACAAAGGCTTAAGATGTCTAGTCAAAAACAAGGATAATGGTTCTGTAAGATAACCTCGACCAGAAACAATGAGCCTACCTGGGGGATGAACAGGATCTTTATGAATCTTAGGAAGAAAATAAATGTATTGATTAATAGGATCCTGAATAGTAAGTTGTTCTAATGTAGAAGTGGTTATGAGGCCAGTATCTCTGGCACTAATAAGAAACTCATCAATCTGTTTCTTAAACCTATGCTTAGGATTTAAACACATTTCAGCATAGTACCGTTTGTCAGAAAGTTGTCTCCTGGCCTCCTTGTCATAATCCGACCAGTTCATAACCACGACTGCCCCACCTTTATCTGCTGAAATAATAACCAAATCCTTGTTTTGTTGTAATTCAACAATAGCCTGTTTTTCACTAGATGACAAATTATTGGGTTTATAACGAATATCAGAACTGTCAAAATGTAGATCTTTGAGAATCATATTCTGAAACAAATGAACAATGGGGTGCATCGGAGGAAGATATTTGGATTTATGATAAATAAATTTATTATGATCATAAGATGCATCCCCATCTCCAAACTGTAATTTCAAATTAAGAATTCTACAAAATGACAAGACATCCTGGACCAATTGGTCCTCAGAAATAACAAACCCAGGGATAAAAGTTAAGCCTTTATTCAAGATAGCCACTTGTGATGGAGACAAGACACAATCAGACAGATTTAGAACATTTGAATTTACATTGCTTATTTCTGTATTACCATCTCTAACAGACTCTGAATGTTCTCGATTCTTTTTGTGTTTTCTGCCTCCACGTTTGTATTTCCCCCTAAAGGGACAAAGCCTTGGGCTCTTTTGGGGTTTGGTGAATCCGATGCTGGCTGTATATCACTATCTGTATATGATGAAGGATCATCAGTAGATGATCCATTTGTTATGGATTTATTACGTAATATGGATCTAGGTCTCTTTCTTCTTGGTGTTTTAACCGGATTGGGGTTAAACCAAACATGTTTGGAAGGAAAACTGAAAGGGTTAGCTCCCTGATAATCATTTAAATCCCGCTTAAATTTTTTAATTTGCTTTAGCTTTAGTTGCCGTGCAACCTTTCTTCGTGCAGGAGGATTTGTTTGACTGGTACACTTCGTTTTACTTCCTGCTGGGTGCCATGGATCCGATGCTGGCTGTGTGATTTATCTGCAGCCGTTTCTTTTTTCTTTTTTTGTCTCTATTTGGTTCAATTTTGGTTTATAAGTGCCATCTGGATCATATATTTGTATCCTTACTACAACGTAAGACTCGCAAGACTCGTTGGGATGTGTGATTTGTTTTGTACAGGTATTTACTTGGCTTCATTCCTGTCGACGTATTTTCAGGCTAATTTGGCGTTTCTTCATGAATAACTTACAGGACTATCAACCCGATGTGTATATACTATTATTCATATTGGGTTATAGTTTATAGTGTATTTTTCACATGAAGCTTTGAAGATGGCAGGTGTTAGATGTTTTCAAAGCCTTTCAGTTATAGCTTGATTTGTTTTTTTGGGCGTTTCAATTGTTATCAGCAACTTTACTATTTGGGGCTTACAATACACTATATATGGGCCTGGCACTTGGCACTCAGTGTTTACAGTTTTGTGATTGATGGACAACTTGATTCGTGGGAGTCGTGGTGGTTCTTCATAAAATCTTTCTACCATCTTGTGACATTGTTATGAGGCCTGTGGGTCAAAACCAGCTTTTATTATTTATTGGACTAGTTACTGGGTGTGTTTTTTTCTACATACTCATTCTAAGTAACTATTTTGGATGATTATTTTTTGGGATTATTCGTTTTGTTTTGGAGTTTTTTACATCACATTACGGAGTGCAGTTTGCGATCAGAACTGTTACTTTGCTGAACTGTTTTTCTCTTTTGGATCAAGAAATTCATGAATAGAAACGTTTATGGATTACATCAACGCTTTATGTGAAGATTCGAAACAACAGGGACTATTGTGGACTATTGTGGACACTTGTGAGGAAATTATTGAACAATAAGTATAATATGATTTTTAGTATTGTAAAAAAATTTTTGTATCCTATGTATACTGAATTGATCTAGCCCCATTGTGATTCTTCTTGGCTTAATCAGACCAATTTGAGTTGCAGGCTTCGGTTTTTCAGTATTGAGTGACTTTTGAGTTTAGTAACACTCTTTTTCTTAATACATACTGAAGGTCCTGCCACTTCTTGTTTTTATTATTACAATAAGATTTGGTTGGTGCACATTTTTTCATATGTCAGATAGTTCTTTTTCTTGGATTATATATCCTATATAGAGGCCTTGTTGCCCTTTTTTTATTTACAATATACAGGTATTGGTTTTGGCTGCTTTTGTTTAGGCTATGTATTTCAGTCATTTGCTTGGTTCATCTTTCATATCATTTTGTGAACTAATACTGTTAGCTTGATCAATGCATGTTAACTGGGGATGCTAAATGTTTCTCACAATTGATGTCCTTTTCTATAGTATAAGTCTATTTAGAACAGGTTTATACCTGAATGTAGTATTTTGAACAGCCCCCCTTGTATTTTACATTTGGGTCGGATAAGTGGTTCTTCACATAACATAATTTTTGGTGTATGTTTCTATTTACCAACATATGGGTTATAATCTATTTTTTATGATTATATTCCATCCAGTGGATGGTAGCATTTATCATCTTTTAAATTTTATTAACATGTTTGGTCTCAACAATTGTGAAGTTTATAGCTTTACAATTCTTAGTGAGTGGTCAGGTTTGGCCCCCTGATTTTCTGAGTATGATCTAATTGAATTTTCACTATTGTTTTTGGTGAAATCATTTGCAACCAACATATATATATATATATATATATATATATATATATATATATATATATATATATATATATATATTATATATATATATTTTCTGCAATATTGCCCAGGTCTTTTTGCAGTGTTATTATATATTTGTTATTTTCTATTTTATATGTCATCAAGCATATATCGTTTTTGACCATTGGTATTTGGCTATATTTGCCTCTGGGAACGTAGCAATACAAGACAGGTAATATTGGCCTGTCCTTCAGAGCTATTATTGTTCCCTTCACACTGACGTGGCAATTTTATGAGAAGCCATTATTGTCATTTCTATTAACGGACAAAATGGACCTTTTCAATTTGGTTTCAGGGCTTTGTGCTGATAGGGCAGATTTGAGTGCATTTGGTCTTTGTGCAGGTTCTATTAGCAACTCTTCTAATGACCCCTTGGGATCTGAGCCGTCATGTAGTTTGGCCTTTGATAATCTTTATAAGCATTTAAAATTGTTAAGATCTAGTGTTTGGCATTCCAAACTTTTCAAAGCTTATATTGCAAAAGAAATTACACCAAGGGGTCTTAGAATTCGAATTCAACCACATGTGGGGCATCCAGATGAGGAGCTCAATAGCCAATGGTCTAACATACAACAGCATGCTTCTATGTCATTTGTTGAAGCTTTGGATAAATATCATGACAGAATTATTGATTCTGAAATTAACACTGTAACAGACTTGTGCAATGATGTACAGAAATGTGAGGGTGAAATATTCTTTCAGAAATATCTTAATAAGGTGGCCAGTGATCTCACTAAACTTGAAGAACAGTTAAAATCTAGAAAAATTAAAAAATTTAAGCGGGATTTAAATGATTATCAGGGAGCTAACCCTTTCAGTTTTCCTTCCAGACATGTTCGGTTTAACCCCAATCCGGTTAAAACACCAAGAAGAAAGAGACCTAGATCCATATTACGTAATAAATCCATAACAAATGGATCATCTACTGATGATCCTTCATCATATACAGATAGTGATATACAGCCAGCATCGGATTCACCAAACCCCAAAAGAACCCAAGGCTTTGTCCCTTTAGGGGGAAATACAAACGTGGAGGCAGAAAACACAAAAAGAATCAAGAACATTCAGAGTCTGTTAGAGATGGTAATACAGAAATAAGCAATGTAAATTCAAATGTTCTAAATCTGTCTGATTGTGTCTTGTCTCCATCACAAGTGGCTATCTTGAATAAAGGCTTAACTTTTATCCCTGGGTTTGTTATTTCTGAGGACCAATTGGTCCAGGATGTCTTGTCATTTTGTAGAATTCTTAATTTGAAATTACAGTTTGGAGATGGGGATGCATCTTATGATCATAATAAATTTATTTATCATAAATCCAAATATCTTCCTCCGATGCACCCCATTGTTCATTTGTTTCAGAATATGATTCTCAAAGATCTACATTTTGACAGTTCTGATATTCGTTATAAACCCAATAATTTGTCATCTAGTGAAAAACAGGCTATTGTTGAATTACAACAAAACAAGGATTTGGTTATTATTTCAGCAGATAAAGGTGGGGCAGTCGTGGTTATGAACTGGTCGGATTATGACAAGGAGGCCAGGAGACAACTTTCTGACAAACGGTACTATGCTGAAATGTGTTTAAATCCTAAGCATAGGTTTAAGAAACAGATTGATGAGTTTCTTATTAGTGCCAGAGATACTGGCCTCATAACCACTTCTACATTAGAACAACTTACTATTCAGGATCCTATTAATCAATACATTTATTTTCTTCCTAAGATTCATAAAGATCCTGTTCATCCCCCAGGTAGGCTCATTGTTTCTGGTCGAGGTTATCTTACAGAACCATTATCCTTGTTTTTGACTAGACATCTTAAGCCTTTGTTGTCATTTGTTCGTTTTCGTTTGCAAGACACGACTGAATTCTTACACATTATATCTGATGCACAATTGGAACCTGGTTGGCTGATGTGTACACTTGATGTCAGTTCCCTGTATATGAATATTCCACATCAGGTTGGGCTTGAAGCGTTAACTCACTGGCTTAATATAGCCCATCTATATGAACAAGATTTCAATTCCTTTCTTGTTGGTCTCGCAGAGCATGTCCTTACTAATAATGTTTTTTTCTATCAGGACATTTGTTTTTGGCAAACTAAAGGAACAGCCATGGGAGCATCATTTGCTTCTATTTATGCCGACCTGTTTATGGCTTATATTGAAGAACATATTATCTACAATAGTAGCCATAATATTTACCTTCCAGAAATTGATATCTGGAGGCGGTATTTGGATGATTGCTGGATGGTGTGGAGGGCTGATGTTGATTATTTAACTGAATTTGTCTCATATGTAAAAGATAATATATGGGGCTTACAGTTTACTGTCAATTATCATGCTAACACAATAACTTTTCTGGATGTGTTAATAACAAGACAACCAGATGATACTCTTAGTACACAGGTTTTCAGGAAATATCCTGAATACAACACAGTCCTTCACGCATCCAGCTTTCATCCTCCACACATTGCCAAAAACATGCCTAAATCACAGTTTATACGTTTGAGGCATATATGTTCTCAGGAGGAGACTTTTCAAGAAGATAGATGTGATTTAATTAACAGATTTCGTGTAAGGGGATATTCTATGGGACATGTTTTGCGGGCGAGCAATTGGGCAAATACTTTATCCAGGCAGGAACTGTTAACTTATAAACTTAGGGATCAGAGGACCACACAGCCAATCAGGTTTTTAACAACATATGCTAGGAATTCAGATGTACTCATGAATAGTGTACAGAGGAATTGGAACATTTTGTTAAGTTTACCAGAATTATCAGATGTATTACCTGACAAATGTTTATTCTCATTTCGCAAGGGCAAGAATTTAGCCTCATGTTTTAATCATTATAAACATACACATCATGCTAGTATTGCACAATTTTCACAAACAACTATTACAAGGGAACCTTTGGTGGGGTGTTTTCCCTGTGGTCATTGTAGTAACTGTGGTAAAATTGTCAAATCCAAGGAATTTACTAGCAGGAATTGCTCAAAGGTCTATGATATCTCATTTTTTGCAAATTGTAGCAGTGAATGGCTCATTTATTTAGCAACATGTAATTGTAGCTCTTTCTATGTTGGTCAAACATCTCCTCCTATAAGAATACGTATATCTGAACATATGAGCAATATCAAAAATAAGAAAATAAATAATGCATTGTACAAACATACTTTAAAACATCACACTGCTAATGTCTCTTTTATGGTGATTGATGTGGTTAAGGGTATCAAATTTAATAAAACAGGATGGCACTCAATGTTAGATACAAAAGAAAAGAAATGGATTACTAAACTAGGTGCTCTTTTTTCACCTGGATTAAATGAATACTTTTAATTGAACCAATGGGATTTGTTGAAGCACTATTTAAGTTGAATCAATTGACTCTGTGTTTTTTGTCACTGAAGAAGGCTGTGCTTTTTTTGTCAGCCGAAACCGGTCTGTGAGCTTTTTTGATGTTTATTCAACATTAAATATTTTTTATTGGATCCATCTTGGTTGCTGGCTTCATTTTGGCTGTGTTAATGCTGGATTTATCCACAGTTGGCTTTGTTTGGCCACTCGGGCTTCGCCCTGGGTATCCACCTGGGATACAAAAGGGGGTAGGGGTAATCCTGCCCCAAATAACACTCCCTCTGAAATAGCTGCTCAGTTTAACACACATTTTATAGAAAGCATTAAATTCCTTACTAAAGATTTTCCTACTAACAATCCTGACATGCTCTGTCCTCAGACAGTGAACACCAACTTTTTCACGCTAAAAGCCATCCCAACCTCCTACATCAAATTACTTCTTCTTAAACTGAAACCATGACTTTCTTCAGTATATGATCTCATAGCAGAAGACATCAAGCTGGCTGACTGTTATGTAACCTAGTCTCTGTCTCTCCTTTTCTATGAAAAAATTCTTCATCATCCCTTCCATAAAAGAGGAACCTTGTCTAATATAAGCAATTTCAGACCTATCGCCATATAATCCCCCTTGTCAAAAGTCCTTGAGAAGTGTACTCACAAGCGACTTCTTCAACATATTCTTCAGAAAAAGGTCCTGACCCCCACACAGCATCATTTTAAGCTTGCTCATAGCATTACCATGGCCTTATTAACTTTCAGATACTATTTACATAGCCAGAGATAGAGGCAAACATGTTTCCTTTATATTTCTTGATCTGTCTAAAGCTTTGATCTAGTCTCTCACCAAAAACTCCTCTACCCACCGTCTTCCTTCGGGCTATCTAAACCCACACTAATTTGGTTTAACTACTACTTAATTGATACCAGTCTTTTAAATGGTTCTCCAGTTTTTCTCCCTTCCTTCCTTTCTGTCAATACTGGTGCACCACACATCTCCATTTTCTGCCATCTATTCTTTACTATATTCACTAACAATTTACATAAATCCTCTAAGCAACCTTCTCTCATACAATATGCTGATGATTTTACATTAATATAAATTTCAAACAACCTAGTACATATTCAGAGAATTACTCAAGAAGCCTTTAACTCTGTTGAAAGCTGGCTACAGGATAATAACCTACTACTAACCCCCCCCCCCCACCAAGCTAAATTACTTCTTTTTTCCCCCCAAAACCCATTTCCATAAAAAAAAAATTAAATTTTGTCCATGAGTAATATATGATTGAAGTTACCACACATACAAAACTACTTGCCACGACAATCGACAACAAATTGAAATTTGATTTACATATCGAAAACAGCATGAAGAACACCCATCAAAAACTATGCACTTTACATAAAAGTGAAGAAATTTCTTTCAGACTCTACCAAGGTAACTCTAGCTACCATGTACCTCTTACTCTCTGTCTTATATAGAGCCCCTATCATGACCAACTGAGAAGTCTTGTTTAGTTCTAAGTTTGAACAATGCTATAACAAAGTTGCCAATATTACTTCCAACAAACCTTACTGGACTCACCACTGTTTAGTACTATAAACACTTAACAGGCTCGGGCTTCCTCAACACCTATATTATACTTGGCTCACCTTAACTGATAAAATCATCCATACCCCATCTCCCTGTCCAGCAATTACTGTTCCCTTTGGTCAAATAATAAACAACTGCTTAACATCTAAAAACCACAAAGGGCTGCTGGGGTCATCTGTATTCCAACAGGGTAGCTAGAACTTGGAATAAAATTACTATATTAATCAGGTCTATCACACACCTTCGGGCCGGATTCATGAAGGCTTGCACAGAGTCTAAGAGTAGTGTAAGACGACAGACAGGCAATATGTCTGCCGAGCGATTCAGCAATAGCCGGCAGGGGTGTGCGTGAGAGCTCCTAAAACTACTCTTGCACGGACAGTGTTATGATATGCAAATTACCTCATTTGTGCTGAAATGTATGCAAATTAGGTAAATTTGTGATCCAGGAACCACTAACCTGTCCGTGGAAGAGCATTGTTATTTGCAGAAATGTACTCCATTGGTAACGGAGTACCGTTCTGCAAATAGCTAAATAGCTAAATGGAGCGATGACAGCTCCAAATAAAGGATGCGTCCAGTTGAGGAAGCATGCCAATGGCCAAATATAAGGCCATTGGCATTTTTATAGGTTGAAAATTAATAAAAATTAATTTTTATTATTTTTCCTTGATCTCCGATGTTTAAGCATAGTGCAGCGCCGTGCAAACGTACGGTGCTTTAAAAACCAGAAAATAATTAAAAAATAGCCAAAACTAGGCATGTTTAATAAAAAGATTATTCTGCCATGCAGGTAAATGGCAGACTGAAGACAACATGGCTACTGAGTAGTGGTTGCAAAGGGGAGAAGCTCAGTTTGAGAGATGTAACCAAGCATTAGTAGGTAATCCTATGCAAATGAGGATAAGGATAGTGAATCCCAATTTTCCATGGCATGTGAGCCATGTCCCTAGAGTGTAAGTGTAGGAGTAGGGAAGTAGTAGAGTAGAAGATAGGTGACATCATGAGGGGGTATGTCTGAAAGACTGTAAGCTTATTGGAGCAGAGTGTCTTGTGTTTGACATGAGTTGCTCAGGATTACAAAAGGCATGTCTACAGTTGTCCTAGCTGAAACCCAGAAATCGAAGGTGCACACCGTGGATATATATGAAATTTCTTGCAAATGTGCTTACACCATGTGCGTGCTTGCGTGCGTGTGCGTGCCTGTAAGCCTGTGTAAGCCTGTGTGTGCGCGTGTGCACCCGTCTAAGCCTGTGTAAGCCTGTGTGTGCACGTGTGCGCTTGTGTGCGTGTGTTTGTGCTTGTTTGCACGGCGCTGCCCCTTGTGGAAACAGAAAGGGAAAAGGAAGGAAAAGAAGTAGTAGGAAGTTAACCAAGGAGAACTAGCAGTGCTGCCAGGTGAAATAAATCAGAATCAGCCAATTACACAGGCAGTACACTAGCCCAGCCCAGCCCAGCACTTAAAACTCTGCAAACGACATTCCCCCATGTTTTTTCTCAAAAACACTGCAACACTGCAGTATACAAAGAGTGAAAACTTAAAAAGCTTAACTCAGACAAAAAAATGTTAGGGGCAGCCATTGCTATTATAAGCCAACATGTGCAAGATGCTGAGGGTGGTGCCATTGCGAATGCTGCTAAGCAACCCACAGTGAGGAGACGGAGAAGAGTGTACAGACCCAGGGTAACCTACCAGGGGCTACATGAGCTGGAGATAGTGGAACACTGTAGAGTGGACAGAGACCTCCTGCAGCAAATTGTTGAGCTGTGCAGGCCACGCCTCACACACAGAACCAACAGAGGGGAACCCATCCCAGTGGAAACCAAGGTATGTGTTGGCCTAAGAATACTAGCAACAGGTACCTTCCAGAGACCAACTGGTGATATGATGGGAATTTCACAGGCATCAGCATCCAGGGTACTGCACCGGTTCCTGAATGCCATGACAGCACATGTCGATGATCATGTATATTCCCCCAGTTCCCGTGAGGCATTGGCCAGCAATATGCATCTTTTCCAGCAAATAGTGGAATACCCTGAGGTAGTGGTTGCAATAGACTGCACGCACATACACATCAAAGCACCAGCCAGCAGGGTAGGGCCTACATCAACCGCAAGGGCTTCCCCTCCATCAACTGCCAGGTTGTGTGCGATGCCCAGGGCAAAGTACTGAATGTGTGTGCTGGCTGCCCTGGAAGCTACCACAATTCCCATATCTGGCATCTGACGCAGCTGTACCAGACATTTATTTGCCAATGGGGACATCCCTGACGGTCACCTAGTGGGGGATGCTGGATATGCACTGGAGCCGTGGCTGATGACACCCATCAGAAATGCACACACACCTGAACAAGAACTCCATAATGAGGCACATGCACAAACACAAAATGTAATCGAGCGTGTGTTTGGGATGCTCAAGTCACGGTTCCGGTGCCTGGACACATCTGGTGGAGCCTTGCAATACTCACCAACTACATGTACCCAAATTGTCATGGTATGTGCCATGCTACACAATATGATCCTGCGAAAACAGTTGCAGCAGGAACAGCATGGGGCAGGACCAAACAGCCTCCCACCATTGCCAAGGCCATCACAGGCAGACCGTGACTCGGAGGAGGAACAACCTGAGCCTGCCCCAGTTGGCAGAGGAGGCGCACCCAGTATGCCTTGGCCTTGGCAAAGAGGCAACGCATAGCACATACACTGGCTCAGTAGGGACCCTGGAAATGATACCTCTCTCTGACTCGCACATAAAATAAAAGGGATGCCTAACTTGATACTACCTGTTTTCAAACATGTATAGGGAGTGTACTATGTGCATCCGACATAGACAGCCCTGCAGCACCACCTGAGGCATGATTGCCATGTTTTAAGCAATATAAAGCAGTGCTAAGCAGTTTTTACCACTATTTAGTATATGTAAACAAAATTGCCCGTGCTAACTAGTGCAACGTCAGGCAACATTGAGCAATGCTGGGCAAGGTCGGGCAAAGTCGGGCAAAGTTGAACAAAGTCAGGTAAACATGCTCATATTTGCTTTACTGTTCCTTAAGCAGTCTGGTCTGCCCAGCATGAAAATAAAAAGCAGTGATAGGGCTCAAACCCAGGATACTGTGCACTATAGTCACAGTACTGAACCACTAAGCCATGACAGCATTTCACTGGCACAGACACAGCAGGACAATTGTACACTAATGCAAACACAAAGAAATGCTGTATCATACCCCTAAAGATGTATATGGGTAACCTCCCCCACAGCCCTATGCAGACAGAGAACAACAGGCCAGGTGGTGTGATGTGGATTGGGTAGGCTATGAAGTCACAATCTAATATACGTGACATTGGACGGTAAGATCTGTAGTACAGTAGTATGCCTCAAGCCAGTACGATAGGCAACAGTACAGACTGAAATTGTGTACCTTACATAGCAGTGCAGGCCTAGCAAATGTGTATAAGTGTCAGGTGAACCCCTCATCCTATGTACACCCACAGTAACAATCAGGTGTGCCCCCGGGTAGAAATGTACAAAGAATAGCTGTCCCTCCTGTATGTAGAAATGTTGATAAGTCTATGCAAAGTGTCTCATGGAAGCCCTGCAGGCACAGCATGATCCCTGTTGATTTATGACACAAAGGTGAGCCCTGCAGTAAAAATACAACTTGATTTTCCACACACATATAGTATAAATGTCTGTACCGGGCGTGTTCACACACTTCAACAAATGTAGTGGATTTCAGTCAGCAACATACTGAATGGTCATACTGGGCATGCTCACATACTTAAATAAACGAAGCAAATGTCAGGCAACAATATACTGAAAGATCATACTGGGCATACTCACACACTTAGGCCATGTCTGAGTACAGCAGTGGGCCACACATATCTGGCAGTTGCATGTTTTACCCCAGGAACCTGTCACTATTCACCAATCCTGCCTTGTGCACACAGTTATATGAAAACAGACACATAATATATTGGAACCCTGTCATAATCAAACTATGTACCACAAGTACTTAAGTTGTTCACAGAAAGTGAAAAAGCAAAGAAGATCAATAAACCTGCAATCAGTATCATCAATAAACAATGTGCACTCCAAACATTATCCAATCCATGTTCTGGCAAAAGAATCTGTGAAAGAGTCCATAGAGAACCATGATGCTTCCTTCCGCTGTGTCATAAATATCAATGTACACTCATATATGTCCTGAGTCAGTGCAAATTGTAAATGACTGACATTGCCAACATCCTGTCAGACAGGCTCATACATACATACCCCCTCTCACTGACAAAAGGCCCTATCATCATACCTGGAGATTGTGAAAGCACAGCTATCACATATAGAATGGGTAAACAGCTCCTTCCAAACCTGAAAACACGGCATCTATGGGATTACATTGTTTCCCTAGCTGTGTCATAAGTGAACTCCAGAACAAACAGACCCTGCACCTGAACAGTCTGTTGAGCCTCAGCCTCTGTACAGGATATGAAACTGTTGAATGTGTTACAGCAACGTTTGGCATGCTCCACAAGTGTTGGTGCACAACCGACCATGGGAACTATTGTCTTATAAGCCTATTAAGCCTGATCTGCAAGGCCATGGAGTCCACCATGATGGAACTCATAAACAGAGTTATTGGGAGCCTACAAACACCCAACCCTACCAATTTTGGATTGGTCAGGGGCAGATCATGGTTCCCAAACCTGCTAGACTGTTTTCAAGGCAGTCACCCAGGACATACATCAATGAAATGAGCTACACATGTCCCACATAGACCTTGAAAAGCCCTTTGCCAACATCCCAGACACATGTCGTATCCACAAAATCAACAACCTGTGCATAAATATGTCTGTCATCTGATGGACTGCCAACTGGGGCACAGATAGATCACACAAGGTAAGAATTGTCATCTCCTGTACAAGCTGTTAACAACTGCTGTCCCCCATGGCTCAGTCCTGGGACCCCTCCTGTCTGGTGTATACTTTTCAGAAATACAGTCAAATACACGAGGGCTATATTTAGCAAAGTTTGTGGATGACTGCCAAAAAGTTGTCATAATCGATGTTTGGGACAACAGAGACATCCTTAAAAAGGGTCTCAGTCAGACAGATGTGTTGTCAAAATTATGGCCTCAGGCTACAGTCATACAAATACCACATAGGTGCCAACACCCTAAATATGGAGGTGATAATAAGGGATCTATGGACACATGTGGATAGTCATTTCTACTTCCAGAAACACATTTACAAAGTGGTCAGAAAATCATGCTATGTGTTTCCACAAACTTCCAAGGTCTTTGCATGTAGGTGAAAGGAGGTTCCCTCTACTCATCAGTCATCAGACCCATCAGAGGGTACCACAACACACTTGCGATGAATCTGACTAGGCACCTTCAGCAGCTGGAAAGACCACTGAAGTACCTCAACAAGAGGATTACTGGCCTCAAACAGTTGCCCCATGCAACAAGACTGAATTTAACTCAATCTGTATTCTGTTGCATACTGTCTACTCAGGTCCATGTCATGGCAACACTCAGATCTGCTCTGAGTTACAGCTCAATGGCACTAAATATACAGACCCAACTGATATTGCCAACATCCTGGCAGATAGGATCAGTGCTAACTTTACCCCCCTCTCAGCCATGAAAGAGCACATCTCTATAATGGAAGACTGCAAAGTTGCTGTCATCACGGCTGCACAGATAAAAAACACATTCCAAAGCCAGTATCACAGCATTCATGGGACCAGATAACTTCCCAGGCTGTGTTCTACACAAACTACAGAACGAACAAGCACCATGCCAATGTACCATATTCAGTCATAGCCTCACCTCAAGCTTTGTGCCTGCTGAATGGTGCACAGCGACAGTTATCCCACTACATAAGTGTGGAGACACCATGGACCCCAGGAACTAGCACCCCATTAGCCTGATGAGCCTGCTCTGCAAGGCCATGGAATGTATCATCACACACCTTATAAAAAAGACATTGGTAATCTCCAAACTCTGGACCACAGCCATGTTGGGTTTGTAAAATGCAGATCATGTCTCCTAAACCTGATAGATGACATTGAAGCAGTCACCAGAACCGCAGACAAGGGTAAGGTGGTTCGCACAGCCTATGTAGATCCTGCCACGGCTTACAACATCACCACACACTCTGTAAATATAGATAAACCCACTAAACTAGGTATACATTGCTATGTCACAAGATGGGTTGCCAACAGGCTAACTGACAGAACACACACTGTGAAAGTAGCAGACTCCAAGTATGACTTTGGACCAGTGACGAGTACAGTACCACAGGGTCCAGTCCTGGGTCCTGTCCTGTTTTGTATCTACTTCCCTGAAGGAAACTTTAACATGGAAGTTCTGTGGCTACTGAAGTTTCCAGATGACTGCAAACTAGGAGCCATAATTGTAAATACTAAAGATGTGGATATTCTACAAAAAGGCCTCAATGAGACAGATGCCTGGTCTCAAAGCCACAGGCTCTAGCTCAATGCCAAAAAGTGCATTGTCATCCCCTTTGTTAAAAACTCTGTAGCCATGAACTACAACATAGGCGGTAGTATACTTAACACTGAAAGTGTGACAAGAGACCTTGGGTCACAGGTGGACAGTGGACACACCTGTGATAATCACATCCCCACAGTAGTCAGGAAATCATTCTATGTGGCACACCTCATTACAAAAGGTGTCTCATGCAGAATAGAAGAGGACATTGTTCCCCTCTACTCATCACACACTAGATCCATAATAGAGTGCAACGCCCTTTTTGCTATGTACCTCACAAGACATCTACAACAACTGGAAAGACTGCAGCAATACCTCACAAAGAGCATTAGTGGCCTGAAATACATGCCATACACACACCATCTCAAAATGCTCCAGCTATACTCTCGCACATATTGCCTACTCAGAGGTGATCTCTGCCTAACATACAAAGCTATGTCAAACACAGAGCTGTTAGACATGCTCCATGTAAAACACTCACAACCCTCTGATCTTCGGCCCCAAATCCATGAGTGAAATACAAAAGGAAGGGGTATTTCCATTTACCTTATGGATATCCACACCTTCAGTTTAGTGGCACAGCATGAGGCCTTGGAGACCATGCAAGTGCAACTAACATTGGGCAAAGCTGCTTATCAGATTGTAGCTTGCTACAGATCACCTACCTTGTCTCAGGAACCTCACTCAGTATTCCTGAGAACAGTGGAAAATATAAAGGTCCTATCAAACACCATTATATGAGGAGATTACAACTACCCAAACATTGAGTGGGAGAATTACTCATGTACAACGTCCTTTGTCCAATATTTCCTAGAGTTTAAAATCTCAAATGCACTGGAACAGCTGGTCACCATGCCCACTAAAGGTGACAACATACTGGACCTGGTCATCACCAACATGGGGTACCAGTGTTCCACAACAGAGACAAACCCCTCTCTGGTAATATCAGATCATAAAGTAATCACACTGGACATCCACATCCTGCCCCCCCAGTCAAGGAAACCATTGTGAAGACATTTTCAAAAGCAAACTGCACACTTCCAAAGACCAAAGTGGAAAGTTCCAAAGCCCCCTTGCTATAGGATAATGCTATACAATCTGCTGAATCATTTACAAGCGCATTCTATGAGCATCTACAGGGATGCATGGATCGAGACATTCCAAATAAAACCAAGATGCACTCCTCCAAAAATAAGAAACCAATCTGGTGGTCATCACCCATAAATAAGCTATACAACAGAAGGAGGAAACGAACACATGACAGAGCAAACTTCACAAAAGGAAAGGCATCACTGACCATTATTAGGAAGAAACAATGATCACTCATAAAATAATCCAAGGCCAGTTTCTAAAGACAAATTGCCAAGGAATGTAAGAATAATAACCACAAAGCCTTCGTTAGCTATACCAAACATTTAGGTGGCAACTTCCAAATATGCTGTCAGCTACTGCAAAATGGCAAGAAATACACTGAACCAACTTACATTGCCCACATCCTGGGGGACAAGTTCAGTGCAAACCCCCCCCCATCACCCCCAAAAGGGCCTGTGTCCATCCCAGAAGAATGCAGAGCCCCAGACTTCATGGACATGCAGGTAAAAACAGCCCTCTCCAAAGCTAAGAACACAGCATCAATAGGACTGGATGGTGTCCCAGGCTGCATCTTACACCAGCCCCAAAAGGAACTACACCCTCACCTACCTTCACTATCCAAACTCAACCTTACCACAGGCTATGTACCCAAAGAATGTCATACAGCAACAGTCATCCAGCTCCACAAAGGGGGTGCCACAACAGAACCTTTTAAACCATTGCCCTATAGGCCTACTCAGCCTGGTCTGCAAAGCTATGGAGCAAATTATCATGGAACCCATAAACAGAGACATTGGGGACCTCCAGACACTGGACTCTACCCAACTTGGCTTTGTTAAAGGCAGATGCTGCCTCCTAAACCTAGTTGACTTCTTTGAAACAGTTACCAAGGACATAGATGGAGGTGAAAGTAGTCCACACAGCCCACCTGGATCTCACTAAGGCTTTTCAACACCATTCCCCACTCTGGCATCATGGACAAGCTTACCAGCTTGAACATTAACAGCTATGTCACAGGATGGGTGGCCAACTGGCTCACAGATCAAACACACATGTTCAGCGTTGCAGGTGCAATGTCCGACTCTAAATCAGTCACAAATGGCATCCCACAGGTCTTGGTCCTGGGACCCCACCTGTTCAGTAGATACTGCTCAGAGGTACAGGCAAGCATGGGAGGAGTATGGCTGAACAAGTTTGCAGATGATTGCTAACTGTGGTCCATAATCGACTCTACATCTGACACAGACATCCTCCAGAAGGGTCTTACAGAGACAGATACCTGGTGTCAAAACAATGCCCTCAAGCAGAATGCCAAAGAATGCATAGTCATCCCCTGTGGATAAAACAAAGTGCACACAAATTACCACATAGGTGGTAATCCAGTATGTATGGAGAAAGTCATTGTGGCGCTGGGGACCTAGGTAGATAGTAAACTCTCCTTTGATGATCACATGACCAAAGTGTTTAGAAATTCCTTCTATGTAGCCCACCTAATGTCACCTAATGTAACCCACTTTGTCTAGTCTGATGATGTCACCATCCTACAAATATACCTGTGGAAAAGAGACCTCTCAGTAATGTGTATAGCGCATGGTGTAAATGTGTACTCCTCTAGTATCATAAAGTAGTTAAGTAGGAGTTTGAATCCTGCAGTTGACAAGTATGTGCGTCTCCTTGGAGAAGAGCAACCTTTTTGGAGACTACTAAAACACCTTAAAAGTGGTATACTTATCATTGTCAAGTCTGATGATGTCACCATCCTACAAATATACCTGTGGAAAAAAGAACTTCCAGTAATTTGTGTAGTGCATTGTGTTAATGCGTATTTCGCTAGTATTATAAAGTAGTTAGGTAGGGGTTTGAATCTTGCACTCGATAAGTTTGTGTGTAATCACGTTGGAGAGGAGCAACCTTTTTGGAGACTACTAAAACACCTTAAAAGTGGTATACTTATCTTTGTCAAGTCTGATGATGTCACCATCCTACAAATATACCTGTGGAAAAAGTGGCTTCCAGTAATGTGTATAGTGTATAGTGTGTCGTATTAATGTGTGCTCCTCTAATATCATAAAGTAGCTAGATAGGGGTTTGAATCATGTACTTGACAAGTGTGTGTGTGTTTGTGTGTATCTCCCTGGAGAGGAGCAACTTTTTTGGAGACTACTAAAACACCTTAAAAGTGGTATACTTATCTTTGTCAAGTCTGATGATGTCACCATCCTACAAATATACCTGTGGAAAGGAAAACTTCCAGTAATGTGTATAGCACATCGTGTTAATGTGTACTGCTCTATTTTCATAAAGTAGTTAGATAGGGGTTTGAATCTTGTGCTTGTGTGACACTGTTGGTCAATCTGTTGTGGGTTTTGCTTTTACTACTGTATGACATATCAGTATGACAACAGTATGTGCATTGCACATGTCAGTTAGCTGTATGGCAAATACATATACGTACATGTGACCTGAATTACTTCATAGGTGGGAACCCTGCTTTCTCCATGAACACATCTGTTATCTTTGCCAGAGTGTGCTGCTGCTTTCCAGACCTTAGGTCACATCTGTATGCTTGTGACAAGCTCAGCCACACACACTCATTACGGTTTCTATTGAATAGTGTGAGTGAGAGTTTATAACCCAGCCATTGGGGATGCACAAGCCAGTGCATTTCTTTGTGCCGGTCCCAAGCCCGGATAAATGGGGAGGGTTGCATCAGGAAGGGCATCCAGCGTAAAACCTCTGCCAAAAATTACTGATGCGGAGAACTTTTCATAATTACATACCGGATCAGTCTAGGCCTGGGTTAACAATGACCGCCACCAGTACTGTTAGCCAACAGGGTGCTGGCGGAAATTGGGCTACTGTTAGCCGAAGAAGAAGAGGAGGGGGAAGGCATGCCCGAAGGCAGGAAGAAAGGTGGAAGGTTAGGAGTGTAGTACTGAGGGTAGGAACTTTGAATGTTGGCAGTATGACTGGTATAGGGAGAGAGCTAGCTGATATGATGGAAAGAAGGAAGGTTGATATATTGTGCGTGCAAGAGACCAGATGGAAGGGCAGTAAGGCCAAGTGTATAGGAGGCAGGTTAAAATTGTTCTATCATGGTGTGGATGGCAGAAGAAATGGGGTAGGGGTTATCCTAATGGAACAGTATGCAAGAGTGTTTTGGAGGTGAAGAGAGTGTCTGATAGAGTGATGGTTATGAAGCTTGAAATTGATGGTGTAATGATGAATGTTGTTAGTGCATATGCTCCACAAGTTGGGTGTGTGATGGATGAGAAAGAAAAATTTTGGAGTGAGTTGAATGAAGTGGTGGTGAGTGTACCCAAGGGTGAGAGACTAGTGATTGGAGTGGACTTCAATGGGCATGTTGGTGAAGTGAACAGAGGGGATGAGGAAGTGATGGGTAGGTATGGTGTTAAGGAGAGGAATGCAGAAGGTCAGATGATTGTGGATTTTGCGAAAAGGATGGACATGGCTGTGGTGAATACGTATTTTAAGAAGAGGGAGGAGCATAGGGTGACGTACAAGAATGGAGGAAGATGCACTCAGGTGGATTATATCCTATGTAGGAGGGCCAGTCTGAAGGAGATTGGAGACTGTAAAGTGGTGACTGGGGAAAGTGTAGTTAAGCAGCATAGAATGGTGGTCTGCAGGATGATGTTGGTGATCAAGAAGCGGAGGAGGAGTGTGAAAGCAGTGCCAAGGATTAAATGGTAGAAGTTAAAAAAGGGTGATTGTGAGGTGGAGTTCAGGGAAGAGTTAAGACAGGCACTGGGAGGCAATGAAGAGTTACCGAATAGCTGGGTAACTACAGCAGAGCTAGTAAGGGAGACTGCTAGGATGGTGCTTGGTGTGACATCTGGACAGAGGAAGGAGGACAAGGAGACACTGTGGTGGAATGAGGAAGTACAGGAGAGTATACAGAGGAAGAGGCTGGTGAAGAAGAAGTGGGATTGTCAAAGAGAGGAAGAAAGTAGACATGAGTATAAGGAGATGAGGCGCATGGCAAAGAGAAAGGTGGCAAAGGCTAAGGATAAGGCATATAGAGAGTTGTATGAGAGATTGGACACTAAAGAGGGAGAAAAGTACCTGTACTGATTGGCTAGACAGAGGGACAGAGCTGGGAAATATGTGCAGCAGGTAAGGGTGATAAAGGACAGTGAGGGAAACATACTCACAAGTGAGGAGAGTGTGTTGAGTAGATGGAAAAAAGTACTTTGAAGGGCTGATGAATGAAGAGAATGAGAGAGAGAGAAGGTTGGATGATGTGGGGATAGTGAATCAGGAAGTGAAGCAGATTAGCAAGGAGGAAGTAAGGACAGCTATGAAGAGGATGAAGAATGGAAAGGTTGTTGGCCCAGATGACATACCAGTGGAAGCATGGAGGTGCTTAGGAGAAATGGCAGTGGAATTTTTAACCAGATTGTTTAATGAAATTTTGGAAAGTCAGAGGATGCATGAGGAGTGGAGAAAAAGTGTTTTGGTACCTATCTTTAAGAATAAGGGTGATGTGCAGTGCTGCAGTAACTACAGAGGGATAAAATTGATCTGTCACAGCTTGAAGTTATGGGAAAGAGTAGTGGAAGCTAGGTTAAGAAGGGAGGTGATGATTAGTGATCAGCAGTATGGTTTCATGCCAGGAAAGAGCACTACATATGCAATATTTGCTCTGAGAGTGTTGTTGTAGAAATACAGAGAAGGTCAGAAGGAGTTGCATTGTGTCTTTGTGGACTTAAGAGAAAGCATATGACAGGGTGCCTAGAGAGGAGTTGAGGTATTGTATGAGGAAGTCGGGAGTGGCAGAGAAGTATGTAAGAGTGGTACAGGATATGTACAAGGGTAGTGTGACATTGGTGAGGACTGCGGTGGGAGTGACAGATACGTTTAAGGTGGAGGTGGGATTACATCAAGGATCAGCTCTGAGCCCTTTCTTATTTGCAGTGGTGATGGAAAGGTTGACAGATGAGATTAGACAGGAATCCCCGTGGACTATGATGTTTGCAGATGACATTGTGATATGTAATAAGAGTAGGTACCAGGTTGAGGAGACCCTGGAGAGATGGAGATATGCTTTAGAGAGGAGAGGAATGAAGGTCAGCAGGGCTAAAACAGAATATATGTGTGTAAATGAGAGGGAGGGTAGAGGAATGGTGGGGATGCAGGGAGTAGAGTTGGTAAAGGTGGATGAGTTTAAGTACTTGGGATCAACAGTTCAGAGTAATGGTGAGTGTGGAAGAGAGGTGAAGAAGAGAGTACAGGCAGGGTGGAATGGGTGGAGAAGAGTGTCAGGAGTGATTTGTGACAGACGGGTACCGATAAGAGTGAAAGGGAAGGTCTACAAGAGGGTAGTGAGACCAGCTATGTTATATGGGTTGGAGACGGTAGCATTGTCGAAAAGGCACCAGTCAGAGCTGGATGTGGCAGAGTTAAAGATGTTAAGATTTGCACTGGGTGTGACTAGGATGGACAGGATTAGGAATCAATATATTAGAGGGTCAGCTCAGGTTGGACAGTTTGGAGACAAAGCAAGAGAGGCGAGATTGCATTGGTTTGGACATGTGCTGAGGAGGGATGCTGGGTATATTGGGAAAAGGATGTTAAGGATGGGGCTGCCAGGTAAGAAGAAAAGAGGAAGGCCTAAGATGAGGTTTATAGATGTGGTGAGAGAGGACATGCAGGCGGTTGGTGTGAAAGAGCATGATGCAGAGGACAGGAAGAAACGGAAACAGATGATCCGCTGTGGTGACCCCTAACGGGAACAGCTGAAAGGAGATGATGAAGTGTGAGTGAGAGTTTATGCCTGAGGTATATTTCAGACCTGTTCAAACACAGCAAAGTCTGTCAATGATGGCTATTGATTATAGGTGTACAACAACCTTTGTGGATATGCATGCAGACCCCTTATTGCTTATGTGATCCACCAAGGGATTTCAAAATACCTTTGGAAATGTGATTACCAAAGGAGAGATGACATAACACTGGGCTGTATGTACACATCGGTATCTGTTCAACATGTTGGGGGCTACTACCTATGTGGTTCTGTGGGGATACTATGTTTTGTAAAGGTGGATGACTATGCTTTAGTTGGCTTATAGCTTTACAGCATGGGTTTGACAACAGGTATCTGTCTGTATGATACCCTTGTGGAGGATGTGTGTGTCATCTGGAGAATGCATTATAGGCCACAGTATGCATTTCCAGACATGGAGGGACATATCCCTGCTGTATTTGCTTGTACCTAAGAGAGCTATATGCCAAGCAGGAGTGGTCCCAGGAATGGGTGCAGGTGAATACCACTGGTTACTGGCATAGTATAGTACCTGAAGGATCCAAATGGTACTGTGTGTCCTACATCTGTGTGTCAGTTGTCAAGACATCATTTAATGATTGTTTATGGTCAGGCTGTTGAGGTTATGTATACTACCAGAATGCAAACCAATGACAGATAGTAACAGTATCACCCACAGCACAGTGTCAAACCATGTCATACACACATGTGTACCCAAGTTCCAAAATGTGTGTAGTACAATGCATACTGGCCACCAATAGAATCTATGGAGTGTTAACACTGTGTAATACAGGGCATGTCACCCTGCCCATGTGTGTACTATGCACGTACATGCAGACAGTGCACCTCCACCATGTTCACAAATGTACACCTTCAAATCTGTGCTGCACACATCCCACACATACTGTCCACTCTCTAACACATGCTGTCAATACTACACACATCAGCCAAGTGGCACGTGGGCAGACAATACACTAGTGGAATTAACACTGGTGTAAACAATACTACATTGACAATCATAGCTTTAATGCATCATGCCTGCTCAGCTACACATTCAAGGATATCATTACACTTTACTGCTGACAACATGCTAACATTGCTATACTGCTATAAAGTCACCCTGTGCATCAGCACCATTTTAGCCTGTTCCTGCATCAATGTAACAGATGACAGGAGGTGGGACAGGTTTCATCATATGCACAGAGTGTGTTGTTGGTTTGCCAGAGGCCTACATTAAGCCATACAATCGACATGTATGTGTGTGTGTGTGTGTGTGTGTGTGTGTGTGTGTGTGTGCGTGTGCGTGTGTGTGTGTGTGTGTGTGTGTGTGTGTGTGTGTGTGTGTGTGTAAGGGCCAAGAGTACTGCTATGGGCCAATGTTGATGTAATGTGTGCGGGTATGTGTTAGCCCTAGGTGTCTGGTTTATGTGTGTGTGTGTGTCTGCATGCACACAATTCCACCATGTGGCTGCCATATATGGGGATTTGTGGGACAGCCACAGACTGTACCTGCCAGGCTTTACAGATCACCGTCTCTGGCCATGGATACGGTACCTGTGCCTGGCAGGGGTGCTACTGACAGTATCAGGTACTAAGCCAGACTGGGTACTATCCTCAGAGGTAGACATATGTACACTGGACCTAGGTCCCTGCTGGAACTGGCCAGAGCCACGTGCACGTGGTCTTCTAGGATGGTCTATGGACAGCCCACCCCCAACATTGCTGGGGCTGGTACTGGCACTACGTGAGCGGCTGCGACTTGAGGGACATCTGCGGCGACTGCCGATGTTGCTAGCATACGTCCACATCGACGTCTGACACATGGACATGACATTGTGGAGGACATCTAATGTCTCACCCCAACGTCTATCAGTGACCTCAGTGTAATTATGGATGGCACTTGCTAGGTCACGGATACTGTCATTTAAAGCAGTGTTTTGTGCCCTCTGTGCCCTTAGTCCCTGTCTGGTGTACTGTTCCATACATGCCTGTGCATCCATGACAGCCTGGAGCATGCGTGAGGTTGTAAGACCTGTGGCACATCTGCCAGGGGCATGATGACCAGCAGTACTCCAAAGAGAACCCCTGGACATCTGCCTATGTGGTACCGTTCCAGACATCTGGGTATGGCTGCTGTGTCGGGAAGCATGTGCCATAGATATCACACTGTCCTGGCCAATGCCGACTGTACACTGTCCCTCAGCTAACGGCATTGGTGATGGATGTATTGGCAGTATGACTGAGTGCATGGATGGGGTGGACACTTGTGTACTGTTGATTGGTGGCCCAACGACAGACCCTGGCAAAAATGCCTGTGCCTCAACACACCTATCCTCATTATCACTATTTGTTTCAGTGGCATCAGGTTCCCTGCTGCAGTGAACCAGCCCAATCTCAGCACCTGTGACAGGAAGACAGGAAACACACTTTCCGACCTGTACATGATGTCAGAACACATGCACACATGCACACATGAACACATGCACACATGCACACATGAATACATGTACACATGCACACATGAACACATGCACACATGCACACATGAACACATGAACACATGCATATATGCACACATGCACACATCACACATGCACACATGCACACAAATACACTCCTCACTAAAGCAGACACACACACACACACACACACACACACACACACACACACACACACACACACACACACCACCAGCGATCCAGAACATACTCAATAGTGGTTGATGGTGGGGTACAGTATCACAAGCCAAACAGTCATATCACACGTGTCAGCATGCAAAGACGTGTGCTGCTCAACAGCATGCAGTGCAAGTGTAGACAGTCCTTGCTAATAACAGTATACATGGCTTTGATGCATGTGTGTTGTTGTTCAGTGATTGGCCTCACCCTGAAACGCAATGTGTACATGGACACAACATTGCTGTGCAAGTATTAAGAGCTCTTCAATGTCCTGTGCACCATCACTCACAGGTATACATACCATGGCTGGATGTGTATCTGTGTGTCACATAGATATCCATTTCTGATTAGAGCATCTGTGTCTTTAGCAGATAATTGTGGACACAGGTTTAACTCATGGATGCTATGTATACACACAGGGTGAGTGGTGCATGTATAACTGATGGAATACCATTGCTCAACATAGCCATTGTACAGTGGTTATGGTGAGTGTAGAACATATTGTGGACATGCCAGTGCCAGCCATGAAATGGCATGCTACAACACAACTGCAACATTAAACATCACACATACCCAATGTGTGTCATGTGACCTATACACTCAATAGCATTACAAGACATATATGTGTCACTTTGTGCAAATGGTGATTGCTATGCATATTGTGTATAGGTGCCTATGTCTTCACACACACAACATTGAGGTCTATAGCAAATAATGCTATGTGTAGTACTGTGGTTACTGTAACTGGATGGGGTGTAGTACCATGAGCCATCATCATGCAGCATCATGTGGTCACTCAAGGCTACTAATGTGTGCCAGACTGGCACCTATCATGCTGCACCTGAACTGCAGTACCATGGCTACATTCACCATTTCACAGCCAGTTGTTACATGGGTTTGTAAGGTGCCCAATAGGGAGCATTGCCTAACATGAATGTGTTGTGTGTTGAAGAGTGTTGCACCGACCCATGATAGGCCTCTACCCCTCAGGTATATTATGTGTTCTATGTGGATGACATTTGGGATACTGGAGAGTGACCTTACAGTGGGTGTCTGAATACGCCATGTGTAGCATATTAACATGTACTGCGTATGACAAAGTTGTGTATGTTGTGTGCATGTGTATCGAATCTGCCTATCCAATGTCCACTACAGTGTAGCCACAATTGTTTGGGATGCTCTGTGTATTGCATGTGTTTGAGGCAGCTACTCACGTTACTGAGATGTGCATAGTCTCACAGCAAACATGCACAGCATGCATTATGCGTAGGTGTGTTACCTGTGTACATGGCCTACACCTCACCTATGACATGCACATTTTATTTGCAATATTAAATGTAGAACACACTCACCAGCATGGGTCTGCTGCCTTGCTGTCACACCAGAGGGACCTACAAGGATATGAGACAGTTTGTCAGTGGCAACAACTGTGGGATTGCTACTGTGGGTTTGCAATCTTACAGTAGTACAATGGTTGACAGTGACAGGCCTACAGATTATGTTCCAAATTATCAGTATTGCACAACACCATGCTCCACATCTTCTAACTACACAGTACACATCTCACATATGCATGATCTACCAACAGAGGTAAAAGTAGTCTGCAGATATGCCATGTTACCTGCACACTCTGTGTGAACTTGCTGGGTGGCTACGGCCTCCATGATGATACATGTCTGCTGTTGTTGTTGTTAGCCAGGAGCCACCAGGCTCAGGAGCAGCTCCTCCACTCTGGTGAGGGGGGGATGGATGGTAACCCCACCACCTATGGCAAGCTGTTGTCTACGGACATCAGACGCATGCTGCCGGACACGTCTAAGTAAATCACTGCAGTGATGGCGTACCTGCTCATATGTCCGGTTATGCATGCCTATGTAATTTACCCTGCGGACAACATCTTACCACAGTGCTGTCCGCTCATGCTGGTCCTGACTGGTTTTGAGAAAAGCAGGGTGCAGTGCTGAACCTATTACTTCATCCTCAGCAGAACTATAGGTTGGGTTGCGATGGTGGGCCATGACCCTGGAAGACAATGAAACAATATGTGTGAGCAAGTCATGTGGCACACTTAACATTTTACAGTACAGATATCACTGAACTGCCATATATAGCAACCTATTGGCTGTCAGAGGATACACACTTTCAATACCACATATCAGTGCTCAACTCACAACTGCCTGACAGTGCCTGGCATGCTCTATATATTAAACCATGTTCTGCACAGCAACAAAGATAAACCAGTATGTAAGACTATACAACAGTACATGGCACGCTGTATGTGACACAATGCACCACCTAGCCACAGGAGGTATATATCAAGCTAATGCATAAAGAAATATATCATCCATTGCAATGATTGTAAAGCCCAGTTACAGTATTACCAGTATACCACACTAGTTGTTGATGGCAAACCCCTGCCTAACATATGTGCACATTCGTGAATATAGGTGGCATACTGCTGTACTAGACTATACATGTTGCTAGATACGCACTTATATCCTGTAACACACATATGACCGAGGGCATGTTACAGGCATACCCACACACACATCAGACATACATACAAGACACAAAGGTATGGCAACCCAGATGAGCTTTACCTGTGTACCATACAGTACTGTGTGTCAGTACTTACAAAACCTTATGCCTGAGGTATGTAATCTGTGAGGACTACAGGGAACACACAAAACAGTGGTTCCAAGCAATGTGGACATACACCATACTGTGCTGTTTAGGCCTACAGCTTCAGGTAGTACTACAGTTCATACAGGATTTGGATTCACCAGCAGTACCAATCAATAAGCATACATGTACTGCTTTAGCCTACAATGGCACACCCCAGTTAACACCAAGGGACTACGTCAGACCTTATGCCATACTGCTTTTTCTGCCTAGCAATAGCATACACATCTTTTGCTGGGATCAGAGCTAGGACACAAAATAGCATGACAGAAACAGTTTCCCACTAAGCTATCCCACATATACACAACTTTGACACATTCACCAACACATTCACCATCACACTCAGTCAACCTCACATAGCAATTATTGCAACAAGTACATGTGGGTGTGTATCGGTTCATAGGTAGGTAATAGGCTATTGGCCCTAGGGCCTATAGAAGCCTAGCCAGATGGTACCCTGGCCTCTGACACCCAAGTAATTTAATTTCATGTGCCCCTGTCAAGCAGAGCCACAGAGGTGATTCCCGGGGTGTATTTCCTATCTCCCATCCAATCATAAGGATTATTCATGACGAGTGCTAATGAGGAGCTTTGTTTGCTATCGATAGGTAGTTTGTTCCAGAGTATAGGATGTCTCTGAGATAGGAAACTATCCTTCCAGCATGTTCTCTTTATAGAGGTGACAAGGTTTAGGTCCCTAGAGTGTGTAGCTCGTAGGGATTGTGATCTGTTTACGTGGAGCATGTCCAACAGCTCTGGGCTTGACATAGCTTTTTATGTTAGGCAGAGGTCACCTCTGGATAGGCGGTATGCGACACAGTCTAGCTGTGGTTTTGTGAGACGGTCTGCATAGGGCATCTGTTTGAGGCTGGTAATACACTTTGTGAGGTATGTCTGTGGCCTTTCCAGTTGCTGTAGATGTCTTGTGAGGTACATACTAAAAGGGGCATTGTACTCTATAATGGGTATTATGAGTGATGAGTAGAGGGGAACACTGGCCTCTTTTTCCCTGGATGACACACCTTTTGTGATGAGGTGTGCCATGTAGACAGATTACATGACTAGTGTGGCACTGTGATTATCAAAGGGGAGACTACTGTCCACCTGTGTCCCATGGTCTCTTATCACACTTTTGGTGTTAAGTAGACTACCACCTATGTGGTAGTTCATGGGTACAGAGTTTTTACCAAAAGGGATGCCAATGCATTTTTGACACTGAGCTTGAGGTCATGGCTTTGTCACCAGGCATCTGTCGCAGTAAATATGACTCTCTCTCTCTCTCTATATATATATATATATATATATACACATTCATATAAACATCCATTGGTGTACATGTAGATATACATATAGGCACATATACAGTCCACCTTTCATGGTGGGAATATCAATTATGCGTAGGTTGTGAGGTATACGGTTATGTAATAATATTGCACAGTCTTGTGTGAAATGCATTGAAGGTGTCCTCAGCCCATGTAGCTTTAGTAGGCCTCACTGGCTGCAACACTGCAAACCTAACAAATCACACCCACAGCATTTAACCACCACATGTCATATACCAGCATTGTATGCTGTCTTGTTTGCCACACACTACAACCTACATACAAATATGCACATAACAACCTTCCCCAACATATATATGTCCACCCTTCACAAACAGTTGCAATATGTCCCTTGCTCTATGCACATGTACAGATGCTAATATATCTGACACAGATATATCTCTCCGTATGTGTGTGCCATACACGCACAAGGTCCGCACTGTTGTAATTCCCTGGACCTCATGGCTGACCTGTTGGGCCTTGCTGCAACATGAACAGGTGTCACATGTGAGCACACAGTATTAGAGGGTGTATATATAGCTGCAAATGCTAGATTAGCATACTAGCCTGGTACAGCAGTTGCCAATGCTAAGCTGCACGTTAATATGACCATCATGCATGTGTTACTCTGTCACATCCATGTTTATGTAGCTGTATGCTCTACTCCCCCAAACAGCCATTGTCCACACTACTGTACAGAACACAGATAACATGGACCAGATGTTTGACATTTAATGCTGAGCTACATATGTCACAGTTATGTCCCACTGCACACAGCTACACACTGATTTGTCCATGGCAGTAGTTATGCAGGGCATCTGTGCATAGATATGTACTGCTGCCACATACGGATGTTTCAAAGTATGTAGAGTACTCTTCAAAAACATCTACTACATGCCAGTAAATACATATCTGTTACATACCTTTCCTTTGTATGTGTTGGTAGTATTACGTTCTGTGTGTCTTTTTTTTTTTCTGTTGATGTTGATGTGGGTATGTGTCTGTTTCTCTCTGTCTCTGTCTCTCTCTCTCAATATCTGCAATGGAATGATTGCGTGTGTGGGCAGCAATTACAACCTGCTTTTATAGGTATCTGCACATGTGCATGTGATGGCCTCTGCACCAATTGGTGGCCGCCATTTGGTAATTGCATGCAACCTGCTGTGTGGTAATTGCAGTACTCACTGTCATAGCAACCCAATGCTATAAATTGCTAAGTCAGGTAGGCATAGCCCTTTCAGCTTTCCAAAGTGGGGCCCATGCTTGTTTGCTGTGGACACTGTTGTTTTAGTCAGAAGGTTGGTATAGTTCTTATATCTGAAGCTAGGGGTGTAGCCAGTGATTTAAATGTTGTACTCAGACCTGAATGTTGCCACTTCCAGTACACAGTTGTCAGTGTAGAAGTGTACTCACCCCTACAAATGCTAACACAAGATACATGGGAGTATGTAGTTTCTTTTCTACTTATACAATTAACTGCCATACAAAGGTAGTTATTGAGATGTATTCATTTGGCACATGAACCGTTTGTGAACTGCTATACTGTGAATATTAATGTACTCACTTCTGCACAGTTTGTGCTTTTTTATTGTTGACATTAGCACAGGATGCTCAAGAAAACTGGACAATTCCAGTACTGAGTATGCCTACCTACATCCTTGGTAGACCCTGAACACACAGGTATATTGTACATTTGGGTGGGGATGCAGACATACAGAGAGCATTATGTATTATTGTGTGAATGTTATCTTGCTGGACTTAAAGTGTTGCTGTGTACCTGTTAGTTTAGCAAGGCAAGTAGTCTGTCTGCATAGCTCCCAACTGTGGACCTATCCAGATGGTAGCCAGACGTTAGGCTATTCTCTGTCTGTGCAATGCACAGGTCTTTTCAGCACTGGTACAATGGCATTGTTACAGTCGTTTGCTACCAGTACATGGCTACATCCTTTGGTATTTCAGTGTTGTACTCCTACATAAGGTTATGGTTGTGGAACTCCTTCCAAAGCTATTTGCACAGTGTGTAACAGCAGAAAAGCTGATATGCTTGTGTGTTTCTGCCTCAGCCAGGCCTCTGAAACACTCAGGTACATATTTGAACAGAGTGAGGTAAAGGTAGGTAAAAGTGAGGTACACCTTCAAAATATTAGAGACAGTAAGTGGAGACTTCGAGAGAACCAGTGCATATGGATTACTACACCTTTTCTGAAGTACAAGCGGTGTCTAACTCCTACATACTGTCATTATTCATTAGGTGTAATACCCCACCTTTCTGCTTAACATCAGTACTTTTCAGGGGATTCAGAGGGACACAGCTAACATATGTTTCAAAATCAGGGACATCCCTGAAATGTAGTCACAGTTGGGATGTATGTCCTCTGCCCTAATCAGATATGCCACTGTTTGTCCTGCTATGATACTGTGTGGGGGTTGTAAAGTGCTGCTGTAACATTATTTAGGTTCATAGGTTCATAGGTTCGTACTAGGCTATCTGCCCTAAGGCATTTATAAGCCTAGCCAGAGTGTATGTGGCTTACACCACCCCTTAGGATGAGAATACTACGCCCTTTTAGGGTTTAGTTTACTATGCCTCTGTCTAGTAGTGACACAGAGATGACCCCCGGGGTAAACCTACGATCTCCCATCCATTCGTCGAGATTTCTCTTGAATAGAGTCAGTGAGGGGCTCTGCCTAACATGGACTGGGATTCTGTTCCAGAGTGTAGGGAGCCTTTGGGTTATGAATCTGTCCCTCCAGCACGTCCTATTTATTTCTGTGTTGAGGTTTAAGTCACTTGTTCTCGTGGCTCTGATGGATTTGGATTTTCTGAGGTGGAGCATGTCCATTAATTCAGGATCGGACATGGCCTTGTACGTCAGGCACAGATCACCTCTGAGTAGGCGGTATGCGACTGAATAGAGCTGGAGTTTTTTCAGTCGGGCAGCATATGACATATGTTTAAGACCCTTTATCCTCTTGGTGAGGAACTTTTGGGGTCTTTCCAACTGCTGCAGGTGTCGGGTGAGATACATCCCAAATGGGGCATTGTACTCAATCATTGGCCTGATAAGAGAAGAGTACAGGGCACAATGACCTCTCTTGATCTAGATGTGAAACCCTTCATGATAAGGTGGGCAATATAGAAGGTCTTCCTAACCACTTTGGCAATGTGAGTGTCAAATGAGAGGTTACTGTCAACCTGGGTCCCTAGGTCCCTGATTACCTCTTCTGTACTTAATGGATTACCGCCTATGTGGTAATTTGTCGGTACCTTGTTTTTCCCAAAGGGTATGACTATACATTTTTTGGCGTTAAGCTTAAGGCCATGGTTCTGGCACCAATTATCCATTTCTATGAGGCCTCTCTGAAGGATGTTTGTGTCCGCTGGAGTATCAATTATGGCACCCAGTTTGCAGTCATCTGCGAACTTTGTCAGCCACAATCCTCCTATGTTTGCCTGTACCTCGGAAAAATAAATGCCGAACAAGAGGGGTCCCAGGACTGAGCCCTGTGGGACACCGCTTGTGACTGGCTTAGAGTCTGACATAGCTCCAGCAACTCTGACCCTGTGGGTTCTGTCCTTGAGCCAGTTTGCAACCCATCTTGTGACATATGGGTTTACATTTAAGCTGGTGAGTTTGTCTATGATGCCCGAGTGGGGTATTGTGTCAAAGGCTTTTGCAAGGTCAAGGTAGGCTGTGTGAACTGCCTTACCCTCATCAATGGCCTTAGTGACTGTTTCAAAAAAGTCGACCAAGTTCAAAAGGCAGGATCTGCCCTTGACAAAGCCAAATTGGGTAGGATCCAATGTCTGTAGGTCCCCAATGTCTTTGTTTATGAGTTCCATAATGATCCTCTCCATAGATTTGCAGACCAGGCTCGTCAAGCTTATGGGGTGGTAATTTCCAGGGTCCGTAGAAGCACCGCCTTTGTGAAGTGGGACCACTGTTGCCGTACGCCACTTTTTGGGTATGTCTCCTGTAGTAAGGCTAAGATTAAACAGCAGCCTTATGTGTGGGTTTAGTTCCTCTTGGAGTTCATGTAGCACACAGCCCGGGACACCATCCGGTCCCATTGATGCTGTGTTTTTAGCTTTAGAGAGGGCGGCTCTCACCTGGGCATCTGAGATGTTAGGGAGGCTACACTCTGCTGGGATAGTTATTTCTCCTTTTGGGGGGGAAGGGGAGGAGAAATTTGCACTGAACCTGTCTGCCAGAATGTTGGCAATGTCAGTGGGTTCAGTGTATTTTGTGTCATTTTGGACTAACTCTGAGCATATCTGGGAGTTTCCACCCAGGTTTCTAACATAGCTAAAGAAGGCCTTGTGATTGTCTTTTGTGTCTTTTGCGATTTTTCTCTCAAAGTTGGCCTTGGATGATTTTATGAGTGATCGTAGTTTTTTGCTAGTACTGATCAGAGACGCCTTCCCTTTTAGGGATTTTGCTCTGTCATGTAGTAGCTTCCTCCTCCTGTTGTAAAGTTTGTTTATGGCTGGGGTCCACCAGACCGGGCGCCTGCCTTTAGGGAAATGGGTCTTGGTTTTATTTGGGATTGCATGATCCATGCATTCTTGACGGTGCCCATAGAAGGCATTTGCAAAGGATTCAGCAGTGTGGGTTGTGGTTTCCACTGGCCCAGGGGCCTTGAAGGATACCACTTCAGTCTTAAGAAGTGTGAAGTTTGCTTTTGAGAAGTTCTTCACTGTGGTCTTTTGTGCAGGGGGTGGGGGCGGGATGTGGATTTCCAGTGAGATTAATTTATGGTCTGATCTTACCAAAGAGGGATATACTTCCGGTGTGGAGCATTTTGTCCCCATGTTTGTGATGATCAGGTCTAGTATATTGTCTCCTCTTGTGGGAATGGTGACTAGTTGTTCCATTGCATTTGAGTTTATGAATTCTAGGAACCTTTGGGCTAGGGTGTTGGGGCTTGAGTAATGTTCCCAGTCTATGTTTGGGTAGTTGAAGTCTCCCAAAATGATGGTATTTGGAGAGACATTCATACTCTCCAGTGTCTTCAGGAAGGCTGTGTGGGGTTCCTGAGTTTGAGAGGGTGGTCTGTAGCATGCTACAAACTGTAAGGCAGTTTTGCCTATGGTTAGTTGCACCTGGATAGTCTCCGATGCTTCGTGCATTGCCACTGACCTGGAGGTGTGGGTATCTTTGATGAAAATGGATACTCCCCCTCCTTTTGTGGTTCGGTCCAAGTTTTGGGGCGGAAAGCATGATATGAGGTAAAACCTGATAGTGCTGGGGTGCTCTCAGGAGCCTTGAACCAGGTTTCAGTCACCGCACAGACATCGATGTTCTCCATACTGAGGAGGGCTTCGAGGCGTGCATCTTGAGGTTTAGACTTCTGGCATTGAGCAGCATTACCCTTAGTTTTTTCCACTTGTGTTTTCTAGGAGGTAGGTTTGTCATTTGAGCCTTGCCTAAAAAGGCACTATGGGGGTGGCAAGAGCCTTGGCCAATATCCGGAAGCCCAGGGGTGACAGGTGCAAGCTATCCCTTGCGAAGCAGCGTGGCTTGTCAAGCATGTCATCCCAAGCAGACAGACATTGGATCCCCTTAGAATGACACCAGTAATTAAGCCAATTGTTAAAACTGATCATTTTGTCTTTGTACTGTGGCATCATTCTTGGTGAGGGTAAGATGCTGCTCAGGGTCAGGGTCATACCAGCCTGGGCTACATAATCAGAGAGATCCTCTATGTCTCTTTTCATGTAGTCCAGGGAGGTACGTCTCAGGTCGTTCACACCGGCATGTACAATGACTGAGTCATATTTGTACTTGCTGTGGAGTGACCTGAGTGCTTGTGTTATGTGGCGGATTCTAGCTCCCGACAGGCAGCTTACTGTGACCTTTTCCTTGTTCAGTCTGGTGAGTGGTACGTCAGTGTGTCTGACTATGGAGTCACCTATTACAAGTGTATCTGGCATGTTGTTTGGCCTTAAGGGCTGTGACTGTTTAGCACACTGACTTTGTGAACTATGTGTTACATGTGCTATGTCTTGAGGTGGTGGTTGCTTGGGTGTCTGCTTTGGAGGCCTCTGTTGTTTTGGTAGATTTTTAATCAGCGCCTCCAAGTATGTTTTTGTGTGTTTATGTGTTTGGTTTGCTGTTGTGATAGTTCTATGTGAGACTGGGTTTGTGGTGTGCGTGGTTACCTTCTCCTCCTGACTGGTCTTGCCAGTACTGAATTGAGAGAGCTCAGCCTCCAGTTTGGCTATATAGTTGCATCTCTCACATATATTTGTATTTGTTGGGAGGAGGAGAGGGTTGTCTGTGTACATGAGGCAATTGTAACATTGCCTCAAGATTCCCAGATTCACCAGCTGAACAGGAGAGGACGCCAGCAACAGACCCTTCTACATGCTAGAAATAGTGAAAAAGATTGCTGTGTAACTGAGTCAGAAAGGACCTATAGGGAGATGTGTACTCAACAGAATTTAGGTGAATGAAGTACTTTCTTTTGTTTAAGTGTGCTTTACCTGTATAAAAATGCTTTAGGAGCAAGTGCTGAGCTTTTCAGATAGAGTATAGGCTGTTTAGATTGCAAGTAGAACAGTTCTAAGGGAAAAATTGAACAGCAGACTTGGCGGAGCCAGAAAAAGTTTAACCTTGTTTAACCGGCGCTTATGCGCATCACAGCAGAAAGCAGTGCAAAGGCGGATTTTAAGCAGTGAACTACAAAAGAGCTAGGAATGGTCCCAATCAACCAATTACTACAGCTTCTTGTGCTGATGTCACTTCCCCCAAGGACAGGTAGGCTGCTCAAGGCTCCCCACTCCCACTGGTGAGCAAAGAAACTTCCTTCTATCCAAGTAAGGTAATGGACAACACAGGAACTACACCACAGCCCAGAATACAGCAATGCCTGTATACTGGTCTAAACTAGTTGAGAAGGGCGGGAAAACAAGGATTATTTTTTTGTTTTTTTTGTAGAAATACACAGAAAATGCAGAGACAGTGATAAATTAGTTACACAGGCTAGCACACTTTAGTGGGCAGCCTCCACAGTTAAATTAAACAAACAAGCAAACTTTCGATTAAATTCAACTAAATGTAACTTTAAGTGCAGATTTAAAAATAAATGCAGTAATCAGAAAAAAACAGTTCAGGCTAGTTTAAAGTAAGCAACAGAAGCTATTTCCAGTGAAAAAAAAAAGCAAATATACTTAAATCCAGAAGGTAGTCACTTTTTCGAGTTCCTTGCTGCTAGGACCACTCTGTAAACCCACGTGGAGCTTGTCTGAGCAGTATAGCCAGAAAAAAATGCCCAGAGGCGGATTTTAAGCAGTGAACTACAAAAGAGCTAGGAATGGTCCCAAACAATCAATTACTACAGCTTCTTGTGCTGAGGTCACTTCCCCCAAGGACAGGTAGGCTGCTCAAGGCTCCCCACTCCCACTGGTGAGCAAAGAAACTTCCTTCTGTCCAAGTAAGGTAATGGACAACACAGGAACTACACCACAGCCCAGAATACAGCAATGCCTATATACTGGTCTAAACTAGTTGAGAAGGGTGGGAAAACAAGGATTATTTTTTTGTTTTTTTTGTAGAAATACACAGAAAATGCAGAGACAGTGATAAATTAGTTACACAGGCTAGCACACTTTAGTGGGCAGCCTCCACAGTTAAATTAAACAAACAAACAAGCAAACTTTCGATTAAATTCGACTAAATGTAACTTTAAGTGCAGATTTTAAAATAAATGCAGTAATCAGTGAAAAAAACAGTTCAGGCTAGTTTAAAGTAAGCAACAGAAGCTATTTCCAGTGAAAAAAAGCAAATATACTTAAATCCAGAAGGTAGTCGCTTTTTCGAGTTCCTTGCTGTTAGGACCACTCTGTAAACCCACGTGGAGCTTGTCTGAGCAGTATAGCCAGAAAAAAACGCCCAGAGGTGGATTTTAAGCAGTGAACTACAAAAGAGCTAGGAATGGTCCCAAACAACGAATTACTACAGCTTCTTGTGCTGAGGTCACTTCCCCCAAGGACAGGTAGGCTGCTCAAGGCTCCCCACTCCCACTGGTGAGCAAAGAAACTTCCTTCTATCCAAGTAAGGTAATGGACAACACAGGAACTACACCACAGCCCAGAATACAGCAATGCCTGTATACTGGTCTAAACTAGTTGAGAAGGGCGGGAAAACAAGGATTATTTTTTTGTTTTTTTTTTTTTTTGTAGAAATACACAGAAAATGCAGAGACAGTGATAAATTAGTTACACAGGCTAGCACACTTTAGTGGGCAGCCTCCACAGTTAAATTAAACAAACAAACAAGCAAACTTTCGATTAAATTCGACTAAATGTAACTTTAAGTGCAGATTTAAAAATAAATGCAGTAATCAGAAAAAAAAACAGTTCAGGCTAGTTTAAAGTAAGCAACAGAAGCTATTTCCAGTGAAAAAAAGCAAATATACTTAAATCCAGATGGTAGTCACTTTTTCGAGTTCCTTGCTGCTAGGACCACTCTGTAAACCCACATGGAGCTTGTCTGAGCAGTATAGCCAGAAAAAAATGCCCAGAGGCGGATTTTAAGCAGTGAACTACAAAAGAGCTAGGAATGGTCCCAAACAACCAATTACTACAGCTTCTTGTGCTGAGGTCACCTCCCTCAAGACAGGTAGGCTGCTCAAGGCTCCCCACTCCCACTGGTGAGCAAAGAAACTTCCTTCTATCCAAGTAAGGTAATGGACAACACAGGAACTACACCACAGCCCAGAATACAGCAATGCCTGTATACTGGTCTAAACTAGTTGAGAAGGGCGGGAAAACAAGGATTATTTTTTTGTTTTTTTGTTGTTTTTTTTGTAGAAATACACAGAAAATGCAGAGACAGTGATAAATTAGTTACACAGGCTATCACACTTTAGTGGGCAGCCTCCACAGTTAAATTAAACAAACAAACAAGCAAACTTTCGATTAAATTCGACTAAATGTAACTTTAAGTGCAGATTTAAAAATAAATGCAGTAATCAGAAAAAAACAGTTCAGGCTAGTTTAAAGTAAGCAACAGAAGCTATTTCCAGTGAAAAAAAGCAAATATACTTAAATCCAGAAGCTAGTCGCTTTTTCAAGTTCCTTGCTGCTAGGACCACTCTGTAAACCCACGTGGAGCTTGTCTGAGCAGTATAGCCAGAAAAAAACGCCCAGAGGCAGATTTTAAGCAGTGAACTACAAAAGAGCTAGGAATGGTCCCAAACAACCAATTACTACAGCTTCTTGTGCTGAGGTCACTTCCCTCAAGGACAGGTAGGCTGCTCAAGGCTCCCCACTCCCACTGGTGAGCAAAGAAACTTCCTTCTATCCAAGTAAGGTAATGGACAACACAGGAACTACACCACAGCCCAGAATACAGCAATGCCTGTATACTGGTCTAAACTAGTTGAGAAGGGTGGGAAAACAAGGATTATTTTTTGTTTTTTTGTTTTTTTTGTAGAAATACACAGAAAATGCAGAGACAGTGATAAATTAGTTACACAGGCTAGCACACTTTAGTGGGCAGCCTCCACAGTTAAATTAAACAAACAAGCAAACTTTCGATTAAATTCGACTAAATGTAACTTTAAGTGCCGATTTAAAAATAAATGCAGTAATCAGAAAAAAAAAAAACAGTTCAGGCTAGTTTAAAGTAAGCAACAGAAGCTATTTCCAGTGAAAAAAAAGCAAATATACTTAAATCCAGAAGGTAGTCGCTTTTTCGAGTTCCTTGCTGCTAGGACCACTCTGTAAACCCACATGGAGCTTGTCTGAGCAGTATAGCCTGCTATATTTACTGCTAGAATGGCTGGTTCTCTTATTACAGTCATGTAATGCAATTCCACAACAACTGCTGGTAAAGTTCCACAGAACAGGTTTTGTGGTATGGCATTCCTATCTTTCCTTTACATTCACTCATTCTAATGCATGATATATCTATTTCAGCAACAACCTGCTGTATATCTACTGTGGCTTAGTGGTACTTCATGCAGTCTAGTGTGTCCGGGGTTCGAGAATGACAGAGATGTTTTATTTTGCTGTTGAGCAGAACAAGGGCCCTCACATGCAGGGTGACTAAGGCACTTTTAAGTGGTTGTAAGCAGGTTTGCGCATGTTTGCGTGAAGCTTAGCAATACTTAGCTAAGCGCACACTCGCGCAAACCCACTAACTACTGCTTAAAAGTGCTTACTTCCGCTAACCCTCGCGCTCATTTCTTTAAAAGAAAAGAAAATGGGGAGATAGGAAAGTGGTGAAAAAGGGGCACAAAGTGGGAAAGACAGTAGGGAGAACAGCTCGGGATGTGCAGGATGGGTGTAGGGAAGGACCATAGCTGCCCATTTCTTTTACAGCAACAGCTGTGCATATGCAATAATTTTGGAGGGTAATATGAAACCTTCCACCCCTGAGAGAGGAGTGAGGACAACAAAGTATGTTGTACTGCCAATTAAATATCAGTTTATGTGTCCAGCGGACATGTGTGCAAAATGGCCAGCTATGTATGGGGTGTAATTTTTTTTGGGAGCAGATTGCCCTTTTTTTTTTGTCAGGTGAGAGTGGAATGTGGGGTAGGGGAAATAGGTATATTTGAGGAGGTAGGTTGAGGAGGTAAACAGACAAGTCAAACAAGATGCATACAGGGGCGGAATATGACACATGTGGTGGGTGAACACCATTGACAGGGAAGGATGTTTGGAAATCGCAAGCCCATGAGCCCACAGATGGCAACAGTGGAACTGAGATCCCCACTGATGGGCAGTCACCACTGCACCTTCACAGCTCAGAGGGTGGCTGTGCTGGGGGCTGCGTAAGCGGGGCAGGCTCACCCGTGAGTTGCGCCACTCATGACTCAAGCTGGCATAGAGGATCAGTGACAGCACACTCGATCTCCCTACGCACCACAGCCCAGACCATTCGGAGGGTGATAGGTGGCCCTCCTCCACCCACGCTTGCATGGGGGGGATGAGCCCCATCCCCTGCAGCGCTTCAAACCGAAGGTGGCACAGGGCCAATGGAGGAGGAGGTCCCAGGCTGGTTACCGGACCTGCTGGTGCCAGGTGCCATCGCCAGCTGAGATGGAACAGGTGGGTCCGCTGGGACCAGCCTTCCCATACATTCTATGTTTAGGAGGATTTAATGAAAATATGGATTAGTAACAGTGAACAGCATTCCCAATTAGTTATAACAGCATGCAGAAGTATTCCCATTAACCCAACACACCAGAGTTCCAACAGTTGAACAGCAAGCATGACACATACATATATAGAACAACAGTGGATATTACAACAGCATGCAGGTTTAATTGATGGCAACAGGCCACCAATGTTATGGTATTTGAACAGGGCATATGCATCGAAATAAATGCAGATATTTATAAACCAATAGGACATATGTCCCAGCAAATGTTTTGAGATTAGACATACCCACTGAGGTGTGGAATTGCATTTTGTATGCACATACAGTCGGGTGGAAAACGATAGCTCCATTAAAAGCTTATATATCCTTCTAATTTACACTACATCCCTATTAACTGCAGTTATATGTCCCCTACATGTATTATTACACTACCCAATTGTCTTTAAATTGGGAAATGGGTTTTGCTAGATCTTTACATACATGGGCTGTATCTGACATACAAACTGTCCAGGATGTGATGTTACTGCTACATATTTTGTGAGTTGCTCAGACACACTACTGCTGAGATGGTACACTGACAGCTCTACTTTCCAATACTTATATAGATATGTTTAAGTGAAATTATCAGTTATATGTTAACAGCTCCCTACATTTCTGCCAGCACAATGACATTTCTGGGGAACACAATACCAAGCTACTCATGTGCCAGATTAACCTGTACATGCTGAGCATGAACCAACAGTTGAGGACTGTATATATGCTTAACAGCTACTGGCACTCCCTTCATCCACTTTATATCGGCCTACCCAAGTGTGGGTTGACAGCGCTTAATACAACAGTACTATTTCTATAATGCAAGAGTACAACAACATATCAAAGAAAGTGACACGAACACACTCCAGGAATTATACCTTTAGTAATTACATAACACACTTTTCTAGTGGCTCTCTCATTTATTTGATATAACAGTGCATGCAGAAGACGTATTCAAGACTTTTAATGCCTTTATTAATGGGTTACAACACTCTTTTTCAGGCTCTCTCACTTATTTTATATAACAGTACATGCAGAGAAGTTATTCAAGACTTATTATACCTTTATTATTGGGCTACAACACTTTTTTCAGGCTCTCTCACTTATTTTATATAACAATACATGCAGAATAATTACTAACCTGCCTGGTGGCGCAGCCTTAGCAGCCTATCTGTATAGGCTTGCTGATTTGCAGCACAGACACCTGCAGCTGTGAAGTAAATGAAGTGATATTGAGACATACCTATCCATAATATAGGCTTAAATGGCAATTCTTACATACTTCATTCCATGACTACCTACTCAGTAGTGGGGCATTTTCCATCCCATGGGCCTCCTGCATCCACTGGTTCAGTCGGTCCTCCTTGCATCTCTTCAGGTCTGAGTAGTGGTGTCTGACCTGCTCACCAGTCCGAGGGACGCCTGTGGCATGGGTGAGATCATGAGCTAGATGGTTCCTGGCTTCCACTTTGTATTGGGTGCTCTGGAACTGGCCCTGCAGGAGTCTCTCCTCATGATCATGGACGAGGAGCCAAACCATTACTTTTGACTCCTCAATGCCCCAACGTTTCACTTGAAATTGAGAGCCCACTTCAACACCAGCCATGCTGACTGCAGATGGGAGCTGCAACCAGTTATGGCAAGTATTCCTGCCTATGGAGCTTAAATATGCCTCATTTCCCGCACTTATCTGTGATTGGCCAGTTTTGAAAAAACTCAGCTAAAAGCACACCTGCTTAGCAATGGGTAAACTTCCATTGATATGTATGTGTGTGTTGAAAGTGCATGCATATGAAAAGCTGTCATGGCTTAGTGGTTCAGTACTGTGATTATGGTGCACAGTATCCCTGGTTTGAGGCCTGTCATTGCTTTTTATTTTACTACTGGCCAGACCGGCTAGGAGGTGTGGCTGTGTTTAGCTGACTTTGCTCAACTTTGCCCAGCGTTGCTCTACGGTGGTCTACGTTGCCTGACGTTGCGCTAGTTAGCGTGTTGCACAGCTACGCGCAAACATGTTCTGTTTGCGCTAGTTTGCGCTAGTTTGCATGATGCGCAGCTCCACGCAAAGCTATTGCGCTAGTTAAAGCAGTGCTTAGCTATGAGCAATTATACTTAAATATGCTTAATACTGGTAAACTTTGTTTAGCAGTGCTTCACATTGGTTAAGATACGTTACTTATGCATTCATCAGTATGCATAACCATTTCACCTTGTTTTATATATGTATATATATATACAGAGAGAGAGAGAGAGAGAGATACCATTTGTTCACTACTACATAGGCCATTTCAATGCTTTTTACTAAAATTTAAAAGATAAATGTCAGGAATTATTTTTATATACAGATTTCCAACAGAAAATAGAAAGAGGGGTGGTGGAACTTCAACCGGGAATGCCTCCTCTTCATGCAAAGGCTCTACCACTACGCTATTATTATTTTGCTTAACTTGCATATAAGTTTCTTATTATCCTCTTCGATGTCTAAACTGCTAACTGTAGCTAATCAATGGGCAAACCTGTGCAAACACGCACAAATACGGGCAGCTATATTGGGAATAATTAAAAAAAAAATAAATGTTTTACATTTTATAATTGTACTGGGGTTTAGAATGTGGGGGAGTGTAGTGTTGGGTATGTACACATTTGAGCGGACTCGCTCATGTAAGTTGACATTTCCCAATTGAGAGACTTGCAGGGGCGTGGATTTTTGGACTGCTCGGCAGTCCAACACACCTCCTGCACTCGTGCATGCTCAGTGTTAGCCTTAGAGTTGAGGAAGCGCACCCTCATGAATATGCATGGTGCGCTGACGTCTTACTCTTAGACTGCAGTTTCCGTGTAAGACTAACTTAGTTTTACACGGAAGGTTAGTGAATCCTGGGGCTTATCTTTTCAAACCATTACTAAAAGATTTCCTCTCTGCCTCCTGGCTTTGTCCCTACTCCTCATCTGGTACATAGTTCTCCAAAACCCTTCATCACCTTTCTTATACCTCCATTTCAAGCACTAAATAATTTAACCTGCTTATCCCCTTCTATTGCCTCACTTTATTGCACTTCATAACCTAGTATACCTATTTCTAATTAACACAAACACGTTACTATTCCATCATTACTTCTTTGTTAACACTCAGACTTGTTTATCTCCTAATACCTCACTCTATTGTATTTCTTAAATTAGTCTTACCTATCTAATACACTATTCTTTATCTGTGAAGTCATATTAAAAGGCTTGTAAATTTAATGTTTGTGAATATCAATGCAAATTTTATTACACTGACTGTTAATGCTATGTATTCACTGAGACTGCATTATAAAAACTGTATTGGAAATATTGATTGCATTAAATATGATACCCTGGAGCTTTTCTCCCTGGGCTTTCACTGAAAAAAGGCACCTGTGCCCAGTTGGACTTTCCTGGTAAGCAAATAAATGAAGTAAATAATTAACACAAATTATTTTTATATTCTTCTTAGCAATATTATATACATTTTCCAAAATCCTGACATGAAACCTACATTCTCCTATTCCTAAGTAGGAAACTGTACACTTGCAAATTGCTGTATAGGTACAGAAAGTGGAACAACAGTCAGCATATCCATGGATTTAATAACTTTTACTCTTGCTGAAATATATAAGACAGTTCTGCTTTTGATCAAATATGTAAGTACACTCATTCAAGAATAGGTTTTGGAAACTTTTTGAAAAGCTAACAGAGATTTGTTTGATTAAGAGTTGTGTATACTGAAATATTTTTCTATATTTAGTTTTCACCTTTAAATTATATGTAGTGTGGGTTCTTTTTTATTGTATTTATAATGAAAGAAAGTATGGGATGTGATAGGGTATAGGTTGCGTACTATAGCAGGGTGAGAGGGGGTGATTTAGAATTATGGTGTAGTGTTCTGAGATTAACGTGAGGGTGCTTAACAATGGAGCATGATAAGATGTGACATGAGCAGGAACAAATAGTAGAAATAGAGATAGTAAATGAAAGGACAGCATAATGCAGTTATAATAGAGAAAAATATGTTTGAAGAATTTAATAAGGAATGATCAGTAGAATAAATTAAGGAACTGCTATTTAAATAGGGGTGGATGGATGGAATAATAGGGGGAGGTGAAAAGTAAGGAGGGAAGGATGAAAAGATCAGTGGTGTGATGTAATACAGCTGTGTATAATCTGGAAGAGCAAATAAGGTGGTGTAATGTGTATGATTGGTTGTAGGTATGAAGTGGGTGGGCTTAAAGAAGTATAAATGTAGTTGTAGTGGGAGAGGGAAGTGAGTCTGAGCTAGGTTAGGGTGAACTTAGCAGGTTCCCACTCCTTTGGTCCACAACATGACCAAAAACAAACCAATAGACTTGGCACTGCCAGAGTTTGTACACAAGTAACTAGGGATGCTTACTAGTGTAAATGCAAAAGTAAATCTTAGACTGTGTAGTATTAAAAGTAGCATACTAAAAACAATAAGGATAAAAAGATGTAATAGTAATACAGCAATTAGTTATTAGTGAAACTTCAGGGCATGAAAAAGCAAAAAAGAAAAACCAACATAGAACTTCCTATACAGGCAAAGAGGGAGATTCACCAAAGCAGTAGCTGGAAAAAGCAATTAAGAAACTGCAGGCTGCCAGCAAGGGCAAGGTGTAGCTCATTTATTATAAAGGGAAAGGGAGGGGAAAAATTAGGGGGAAGTGGAGGCTGTTTTTGATTCTAGTTCTGCAAAACAGTCAAAAAGCAGGCCACTAACTACCGGCCAAGCAGAGAAGAGACATTACAGTTTTGTACCATTTTAAACAGAGTATTGCTAGGATAACAGAATAAACACATAATTTCAATTTACATTGAGTAAAAAGACAAGTTGTGTAAGGTTTTGCAGGGCTAGATGTTGTATTTACTCTGCTGCACTCTTTGGGGTCCACAACTATCTGGACTATAACAAAATTTTGTGGTTAAAGATGTAGAAAAGTAAAGGAGGCAAACTAGAGCAGTGTTATTGGGAAGAAGACATGGTACATATGTAAACAGTGAGAGCTAAAGAATAGCATTAGAATGGACATGGATAATGCAGAAAAGTAGTTTCAGATGAAGAGACAGGGGCACATAAAATGAGATACAGGATATTTTCTGTGTGTCCTGAAGTTAGATATGCAACAGATGACTTCCAGCAAGGAATGGGGCAGCTTTACTAGTCCAAGCAGCTATTTATAGACAAAGATAAGTAGATGAGTAGAGAGAAAATCCAAAACAAGTATTAAGAGAACAGTAAGCAGTGCAGTAACTCACATAAAGTAAAGATGGTGTAAAAAATAAAAGCAGTTTAACAATGCAATTAATTGCAAAAAGTATAGAAAGCAATCTACTAATTTTGCAAAACATGTTGGTGGGAAAGATAATTGTGACACCCGTGCACTGGCCCAGTGATCAAGGGGCCTCAATCCTCACTACTAGCACCAGTGAGGGGTGTGCACATTGGGAAGGATAACAAGTACACACACAGTGAAGTACAATTTCCCTTAAGAGCACACAGAGATCACAGTCAGTCTGGGGCTGGTCGCTCCCTTTCTCTTCAGATCCCCAATAAGACTCCCCACTGGCACAGCTATAGGGTACAGGTCTCAGCCTAGTGGTCAAGCTAAAACCTCCAGCACCCTATCTGTCCAGCCAGTAATTTGTTTTCCTGCCCAAGTAGCTGACACACACACACTTTAAGATATGAGTTATATACAAACACACAGACACTCCTGGGGAAGGTTGGCACAGGTTCTCCAGCTACGCCCCTTTTCTGCCCAGGCTGTAATGTAGAAATCACTGCCACCAACCACTAATACAAATGTGCCAAGATACTTAAACCCCAGCTACATAGTCACATATCACCTGCTATGCTGATAACACCTTGAGCTGATGCAGCACTCACATAAACTGTCTCTGTAAGCAGATGCTTCTTAAGCTGCATACCTAACCTGTTAAGCCTGATCATGCTATTACCCATGTTAAAATGTAAGTTATAGGTGACTGTAGCCAGACATAATAATGCACCACTCAAAGGCTGAGCAAAGAGAGTGATGTCAGAACAACAGCTAGGGTAGAACAAAGATGCCCTGGGTGCAAGCATTTAAGAGTGTATCATCTGCAGCTGTCAGTGATGCAGAAGTGCAGTACCTACATTGTTTTATCAATGCCTATACTGTACTTTTAGACACAGCTGCAGTACCCAGTGTGTGGCAATTTAACTGTAGCAGGCTGTTTGTTAAATTTTTAGTGTGCAGCTTGCTACAGATTCAGTCAGAGCACAGATGACTCTCTCTTCTGTCTCCCCCTCCTCCCTCATCTTTCATCTTCCTTCTTTTTTCTTCTCCTCTTTCCTTCTTTGTCTCCTTTTCCTCAGCTTTAATTGAGGGGATTGCCAGTTTGGGGAACTGAGCAGGACACTAAATGACATAGCGGTGGTTCTGAGTGATGATAAGTTGTTTCCAGCAGCAGTAATTAATGGTTTACTATCAAAATGTAGAAGTGCAGTTAGGCAAACATGGGAATGCCGAATGTGTGTTGGCTGATTCCCATATTGATGAACTGCAATTCTACAAATGTCCTTTTGCGAATGCCACTGTGCATTCACTCATATGAGGTTGATGTTATGAACAGAGATTGCAGTACAGTGCAGATCAGGAAATTTACTCTTTGCCTCACTGTAGTGTGATCTCAGAGTTGGAATATATAATTTGCAGCATGTGAGGAAGCCACAACCCCCCCCCCCCGCCACATGGGTGGTGCAGGGTAGGCTTGCATCCCCTTCAAAAATGTGAATTAAGGTGATGTGCAGTACTGAACTTCATACGTTCATACTGCTGGGAAGCAGGCATGTAAGTGTCAGCAGGTAAATGTTCAGAAATGTCAAAGCCATTGGCTTGATCATTTTGACTTGATGTGTTTTCGACATGTTTACCTATTCAGGAATTCAAATTTTTTTTCAGTGTTTGTGTATAAAATGTGTTTTGACATTTGAGATTTTGATAGTAAACCATAATTAATTATGTAATTCTGGCACTCACATTCCTTGATCCTGATTATCCATATTACCTGGTAGTTACTCACATGGGAGTGAATGAGCTTAGGTGTTCCACCTTGGAAGATATGAGAAAAGACATAGCTGAGCTCTCAATATATGCTTTTAAGGCTGGAACAAAACTAGTCTTAAGTAGTAATCTTTGTATTACTACAAATAATTACACAAAACAAAATAACAATTGACTTTAGCAACTGTTTGTGTTACTGATATCTTTCTATAAGAAATTCTACAGGGAATTCTACAGGGAAGCTGTGCCAGTCTGCAGGGAGATCATAGAGAGTCCTGCCTGTTTCATCAGCAATGGCCTTCATTTTTCCCCTTGGGGGGTTTGCATATCATCTAACATATTCTCTATATGTCACTGTCTTTTTTAGGCAGAGTCTGTTCCCTACACCAACTAGCCTAACAAATCTCAGCAAGTTTCATCTCAGCATTGTACTGTTTAGTGCACAGTTCTAAACTGGCAAATGACCAGACTTGAGACTTTCTTGATTCTTGAATAAGTAAGCATTTCTATAACACTATTGAGGGTGTTTGCATTTCCATTGAAGGCATGTTTATATTCATTTGCAATCATAACACTTTGCAATTAATGCAGCATGACAATGACCTAGAATTCTGGGTTGCCTTGGTATTTTTGAACAAACCCACCTATCATGTGACTGTTAACTGTAGAATCCTTGTCTCACATAGTTGATGACCTTTCGTTGAACATACTAGTCCATTATTATTCAACTTAATACATTCTTTCTAGGAGATTTCAACTCTCCATCCATAAATTACCAATCATATACTGGAAGTAACAAATATGCACAGAGTTTCTTGAACTTCATCAATACTACCTCTGAGGACAAGATCATATCTGATGCTATTAGTGGATCAAATCTACTAAACCTACTTCTTGCAAATACAACACCGGAAATCTATACTTTTATATTGGCCTCATTACTGTTCAAATGAAACAGTTGTGCTATGTCTCCATACGAACTCCATCTAAGACACCTTCACATCTTATTGTCTTCAGGGATTTCTCCACAGCCAATCATTTAGCACTCAATGATGACCTAAGGAGATTCAAAGGCCACCTCCTACTGCTTGTACCACTGATTCTACTCCCGCCTAAATTCCTTCATTGAGGCATCTATTGCCATCTGTCACAAATACAAAGCCAGTTTAAGAAACAAGATCAGTTAGTAGGATATCAGTAACAATAAACTTTAAAAGGGAAAAAAAGTGTTCTAAGAAATAAACTCTAAATCATCCCAAAAAAGTAAGCAAAGAACATGGGCACAAGCTCAACATCAGCTAAACAAAGCACAAGTTAAATATTACCACTTCATCCAAAAATAACTGAACATTTTTGTTCAAATATGTCAGGAGTATTCTGAACAATACTAAGTGCTACACTGAGCAAATATCCTTTAGTACCACCTACTCTAACATGGAAGACATTGCCAGAAAATTAGCAAAGAAATGTATTTCAAACATCTTCTTCTATCCCCCGATCCTCCTCTCACTACCTTCCATTCACTACTTTCACTTCATACCACTGCCTATAATTACCACAGAACAAGTCATAAAATCTGCCTCCAAAACCAAAAACACTAGATCTATGGTCCAGCCAACATACCAGACTGTCACCTTGTTAACATGTAATACATACTGTCTAACTAATTCCCTCTTAAACCTATTTGGTCTTAGTCTCTCCCCAAGGTAAGTACCCAAGATCTAGAGAATAGCTCTTGTGATATTTTTTCCATTTTGACAGCCCTCCCAGTGACCTGAGGACTTATAGATTTGGCAGTATCACTCATAGAGAAAAGGAATATATTTAATATGGTGCTCATAAACAATGATATTACCAGCTTACAAGCCCTCGATCATAACCAGTTTGGCTTCTTGAAAAGGTAGGTTCAGTACAAAAAGTCTAGTAAAGTTCTTTAAGAAAGTCACTGAAACACTGGATGATAACAAATGGGTGCCCACTGTCTTCCTGGATTTAGCCTAGGCCTCTGGTACTATTCCATTCCCCATCATTATTGAGAAGGTGACCTAATTAAATTTTAATCCTTGCATAACTCATTGGCTAGGAAACTTGCTTTCAGGTAGGACCCACATGGTTAGTTTCGCTGTTGCCATACCTCTCGCCCTCTTAGAACAAGAAATCTGGACAAAGCCATAAATAAAAGTGGGACAATGACCCAAACATAGTGGCAATTTTTAAATAGCACTCTTAAAACTTAGAAAGTTGATAAAATAACAGGTTTAGCATTAGCGTGAATTTTCTGAAGGATATGAAGACTGAACCTCAAATGTCTGTCATTATTTTCTAACTTCAGTCTTTAATGATTTACCACTGATTTGCTCAAAAACCACAAAATCTGGACATGCTGTGAAAATCTGTAAAGTTGAGACATATGGCTGGTGTACTCTTTTTAATCAAAAAGGCAGGACAACAGTGAAATCACAAAGTCTTCTGTTCTGGTGTCAGTCCTCTTACTTCTATTTTTCGCTGATATCCAAGTAAATGTCAGGTGTCTCTGGTTAAGGAAGTCTGCAGATGACTGGAAATTTGAAGATGTCATCAAATCACAAGATTAAACTATATCCTCTAAAAGGGCTTGTTCCACTCAAGTGCCTAATGTCAGAATCATACTCTGGGATTCATGAAGCTTGCGCCAGGTGCAGATGTAGCGTCGGCGTTCTAACACCAAATATGGCCACCGAGCGATTCAGCTATGAGCTGTTTCCACGTGCACTACCTGCGTATATGCTACGCCTGCACAACTCCTGAGCCATGTATGCTAATTACCCCATTTGCAGCAGTGTAGCATGCAAATTAAGGTATGTAGCAATTCAGGAGGTGGTGCAGGCATAGTGTAAGAATGCAGAAATGTAAACCGTAGAAAACGGTTTACATTTTTGCAAACATAAAATCAGAGCCATGACAGGCGACCAAACACATGTATTATTTCTCTGAACAGGTAGGGAGTGATATATGCAACGGGGGTCAACAGAAACAAATCTCACAACCACTTAAAATGTGTTTTAGTTATTCTAGAAATATAAGATACTACACAGATATCATAAGTAAACACTGGAATATCTTGACATCTGATAAGTAAGTAACCTGATAGGAATACATCCACAGTTTACTTTTAAAAATAAGAAGTCGCTAAGATGAAAATTATGTAATCCCAGAGATCAAATCAGGACTGAGGATACATTAGGGACTAAACCATGCACTAGGTGCCAGTTCTGTAAATTTATAAATCAAGATATGGAATTCCTACATCTAGATACTGGTGTAACTTATACACTAAGAACCAGTGCAAGGTGTGATACTTCACATGTGGTTTACCTTGTCACCTGCAAAGCATGCAGTAAATTCTATGTGGGAAAGACAGATAGATTATTAAGGGATAAGATCAGGGAACACCTATACCATATTAAGAAGGGTAGTGTGTTCAATGCTTTAGCAAAACATATTAAGGAAACCAATGATCAACACACCTTTACATTTATGGTATTAGGTAAATGTTATGAGAACTTGAGGGGTGGTGATACCAGAGCTCAAACTAAGAACCTGGAGGCTAAATGGATTGTGAGATTAAGAGCCAGCACAGGACATGGTCTTAAGGACCATGTACCACTGAGACCCATCCTGAAAAATAGACCATTATGTAAGTAGAATCTGTTACACTTTTGTGATATATATGTTCTTGTATGTATACTTTTTTGTAATATAGTTCTTATGAAATTAAGTTTTTATGTAATGAAGTTCATATATATTTTATTATGCATTTTATTGTGGGCTAAACACAATTGTTCCTTGTGCCCTTAAGAGTTTTTTCTTTTTAATCATATGACTAGTTAATGCTTAGTATAAGTATGGGTGTGTTGAGTGCTGTTTTTATACACCTAAAGAAGCCTTGTGGTGAAAGCGCTTGTGTGTCTTGTAATAAATCAGCTGAAGAAACTGAAGCCTTGCCTCTGCCTGCTTTTATTCTTTGGATTGGTTTCGTGTTTTTGTAGAGGTACCTGGTTACTGTTGGAATTATACTTTGTTCTACATGTATTATAATGTTAATATATGCCAATGGCTAAATATATATCCATTGGCATAAAAAACATGTACAAAATATAAAATTAACATTTAATATATATAGTTGCACTATCGTGACGTGGAAGCGCAGGGCAGCGGTGCGCAAAGGGGATCACAAGGAATATATAAAAATATAGAATAAAACCGAAATAAAACACATATCATGATTTCCCCATAATAGTCAGTGGCAGGCATGCTACACCATACTCATGGCGCAAGGGTTGCTAAGGGGCAGTGACAATGTTATGCGCAGTAGCTAGGAATTAGTAGGCAATGCCATGCAAATGAGAGGAGAAATATTGAATCACAGATTCTCTGCTGGTGTAAGGATGCACCTCACAGTGTAGTATTATAACACAGAGGTGAGTGCTTGAGATAAAGATGACATCAAGAGAGGGGTGTGTCACCATTGCTGTAAGCACATTGGAGCATTGCTAAACCAGTCTGCCCCTAGCTAGGCAAAGCTGCAGGATAGGCTTGTGTCGAATTGCCCATTGCTATGCTTAGCTGAGAGTACACAAGGTAACCAAGTATGCATGTGAACGGAGATGAAAATGTGCGTAAACTCTGTAAACGGGTATGCTTGTCATGCACTGCAGCCAAAACAGGAAGGATATAGGAAAGAAATAAGGAAATGTTGCAGCAGTGAAATTGGAGTACAAATGACTAATTAACACCTAGGAGCCTACAGTGGGCCATTGACAACAGCTAATAAAGCTGCAAGCAGCTACCTGCAGAACAGGGAAGGGGGGAGCTGTACTGCAAAGAAAACAGCAAAGTGTCAAAGCAGAACAAAGGCAATATGCAGTATATCAGCTACAAGGCACATTTTGCCATGACTGGGTAGGGAAAGTACAAAACAAGAAAGATGGCAGGTGGATGCATGCCTGATAATGGGAGGGGATCCAGGTTTAAAAGTGAATTAAAGGGCAACAGAATAATTAAGGTAGGCAAGTAGATCTCCGCAGTAAAGGCCCCACACTTGCAGTACTCATTGCAAAACCCATAATTAAGACATGCAGCGGCTGGAATAGTTCATACACACCCACTTACATCAGCAGCATCCATAGCACAATACTATAAAGTGTGAAAGCACCTCACACACATTTGTGTATTCCCATACACTCTGCACCAGTGGTGTATACAGACAGAGAACTTTTATTATGTACATGTTAGGGGCTGCCATAGCTTTGACCCACCAGCATGTGTTGGAGACTGAAGGTGGTGTGGAGGATGATGCATATGACCATTGCAGGCACCAGAGGAGGAGGAGAGTGTTCAGACACAGGGTAACCTACCAGGGGCTACATGATCTGGAGATAGTAGGGCATTACAGGGTGGACAGCGACACCCTACAGAAACTTGTGGAGCTGTGCGAGCCATGCCTCAGAGCCAGAACAAACAGAGGGGAACCCATCTCAGTGGATACAAAGGTATGTGTAAGCTTGAGAATACTAGCTACAGGTACCTTTAAAAGACCAGCTGGGGATATCATGGGGATCTCACAGGCATCAGCAACCAGGGTACTACACCAGTTCCTGGATGCCATGTTACCACATGCCAATGAGCACACATACTTCCCCCGAATGCAGGAGGAGTTGGCCAGCAATATGTGTCTCTTCCATCTTGTGGCAGAATACCCAGAGGTACTGGGTGCAATAGACATACACATGAAGTCACCATCCGGTGAGCAGGAAAGGTGTTACATAAACTACAAGGGATACCCCTCCATCAACTTCCAGGTCATGTGCAATGCCCAGGGCATTATCATGGATGTGTGTGCTAGCAGCCTTGGAAGCTATCACGACTCCCACATCTGGCATGCCTCACAGCCGTATCTGTTATTTGCCAGGGGGGACATCCCAAATGGCCACCTGGTGGGGGATGCTGGCTATGCACTGGAACCGTGGATGATGACTCCAATCAGAAATGCACACACACCCATGCAGGAATGCCATAATGAGTCACACGCACAAACCAGAATCATCATAGAGCATGTGTTTGGGATGCTGAAATCACGGTTCCGTTGCTTGGACATATCTGGTGGAGCCTTGCAGTACTCTCCAGGCACATGTGCCCACATCTTCATAGTGTGTGCCATGCTACACAATATGGTCCTTCAGAAACAGCTGCAGCAGGGACAGAATGGTGAAGGCCCTCACAGCCCACCACCATTACCAAGGGCCCCACAGGCACAGAGGTACTCAGACCATGAACACCCTGAGCCAGCCCCAGTAGGCAGATGGAGGCGTGCCCAGTATGCCCATGCCTTGGCAAAGAGGGAACATATAGTACACACACTCTTGCAGTGTAGGCACCTAGGGACTGATACCTTTCTCCACCTGCACACACATTAAAAATGGACAGCACACACACAAGACTACCTGTAAATTGTCATGTATAGGCAGTCTACTGTGTGCATCCAACATAGGCAGCCCTCAACTATTGCACACACAACAGCCATTGGAACTAGGTAAGTCAACACCAGAACAGTAAATTAAGCTATCAGCATATGCAGATAGTGTATGTATAGATTCATAGGTAGGTACTTGGCCAACTGCCAGAGGCCATTCATAAGGCCAGCCAAAATGTGTCAGCTTTTGCCACCCCATCGATTCATTAACTGTCCCTCTGTGGAGCAGAGCCAATGGTGAGATCCCTTGTGTGCATCTACTGTTCCCCATCTACACTTCAAGGTTTCTCTTGCAGAGTGGTAGTGAGGGGCTCTGTATAATGTAGTTAGGGATGTTGTTCCAAAGTATGGGGAGTGTCTGTGACAGGAAGCTGTCCCTCCAACATCCTCTGGTTATTGTTGTGGCAAGGTTAGCTCACTACAGTGTGTGGCTCACTGTGACATGGATTCCCATAGGTGGAGCATATCCATCAAGCCTGAGTTTGACATGGCTGTGTTGGTCAGTGGAGATCATCTCTGGGTAAATGAGATGCCACTGAGTAAAGCAGGAGTTTATTCAGCATAGGCCATATGTTGGAGGCCAGTATTCCCCTTGGTGAGGTACATTCGTGGACCCCCCAGCTGTCCTCTGAGGTACATCCCACATGGGTTATTATACCCTATGATAGGACTGATGAGTGATAAGTAAAGGGGCACTATAACCCTAGTATGTCTAGATGGGAATCCTTTAGTAGTTAGATGGCCTACATAGAAGGATGTCCTAACTACTGTGTAGATATGATTGTCACAGGGGAGATCACTACCTACCTTAGTCCCCAGATACCCCATTTCCCCGTCTGTATTACAGTGGCTGCCATTCATGTGTTAATATGTGGGTGCCAATTCCACAATGGAATGACCATGCAGTTAATGGCACTTGGCTGGAGGCCATGTCATTGACACCCTGTGATGTTCTCTGTGAGGCTCCGTTGAGGGATGTCCGTATCAGCTGGACTATCAATAATGGCTCCCAGTTTGCAGTCATTGCCAAACATGGTCTGCCGTAATCCAACTGTGTTTGTCTGTACATCTGAGACATATATGCCAAACAGTAGGGCTCCCAGGACTGAGTCCTGTGGGACACCAGTCGTGACTGTTCTAGAGTTGGACCTGGAGACCGCTAGTCGTACCATGTGGGTTCTGTGTGTAAGCCTGTTGGCACCCCAACCTGTGAGGTATGTGTGAATGGACAGGCTGGTGTGTTTATCAATAATATCTACGTGGGGCATGGTGTCAAAAGCCCTGGTGAGGTCCAGGTAGTATGAGTGAACCACCACCCCTGTCGTCTAATGTATTGGTGACTGCATGTAAGACATCAAACAGGTTCAGTAGGCATGAACTGCACTCAACCAAGCTGACCTGGGTTGGGTCACGTGTTCGAAGGTTACCAATGTCATTGTTATTGAGTGCCATGAGGATGCAAACCATACCATTGCAGACCAGGCTAGTCAGGCTTATGGGGTGGTAGTTACCATGGTCAGTTGTGATTTCACCGTGATGGAGTGAAATAACCATTGCCACGTGTCATTCTTTGGGCATGTAGCCTGTGGAGAGGCTGAGGTAGGAATGCTTAATTAGGTGGGGGACAGGTTGTCTTGTACAGTTTGCAAGATGCAGTCTGGGTCAATATCTGCCTCCACTGATGCTGTGTTCTGCTGTTACAGAGGGCCATTTCCACCTGTGTGGCTCTGATGGTTGGGATACTGTACCTTTTAGGTAGTGTTGTGGGCTCTTTAGGGGGTGAAGTATGCACCAAATGTATCTGCAATTATGTTGGCGATATCAGTAGGGTCAGCATATTTTTTGCTATATTTCACTGGCACGGTGCAAATCTGTGTGTCACCACGTAGATCCTTGATATAGCCAAAGAAGGCTTTGTGGTTATCTTTCGAATCCTTGTTTATTCTCCTGCTGATGTTAGCCTTGGATAATGTCATGAGGGACCTACGTACCATACTAATAGTGGTCATGGATGTCTGCCCTTCGTGGGATTTGCTGTGTACCTGGAACACTGTCCTATGTCTGTAGTATAGCCTGTTTATTGCAGAGGTCCATCAGACCAGTGTTCTTGTCTAGGAAAAGTGAGTCTTGGTTTACCAGCGATGGTATGATCCATACATTTGTGTAGGTGCTTATAGACTGCATTTGTAAATCTGTCTGTATCTTGAGCATTGTTTCCCCTTAGCGTGGGGGCTGTGAAACCCCCCCACCCCTGTCACTAGTAGTGTAAATTTAGCTGTAGGAAAGGTATACACTGTGGTATCCATGGGTGGGGAAGATGCTAGGGTGTGGAAACAGTGAATAGTTCATTGTTGGATCTAACCAGTGACCGGTTAACCTCCACTGTGGTGCACCTGTTGCCCATGTTGGTGATGACCTGATCTAGTAGTTTCCACCCCACATTAGGGAGGTTACCACCTGATACAGGACATATGAGGTGATACATTCCAAGAAGCGCAGGTCCTGGAAGTGAGTACCGGAGTATGTTTCCCAGTTAATGGTAAGGTAGTTGACCAATGCCAGGGTGTGCATTAGGACTGTAGTGTTCTCCACTATCTCCAGGTAGGTGGAGTGGAGGTCCTGGGTCATGGAGGGTGATCCATAGCAGGCCACATTCCACATTGCAGTTGTGGCTGATTTTAGCTGCACATGGATGATCACAGAGGTATCATGCTGCCCCACTAACCTGGAGGTGTAGGGATCTCTGATGAATATGGATACAACCCCTCCATGTCTGTCAGTCTATGCTCTGTGGCTGAAATGTGTGGTATGGGTTGTAGTCTGGTAGTGCTGGTGTGCTCTCAGGAGCCTTAAGACAGATGTCAGTTAATGCACAGATGTTGATGTTGTCCATCCTGAGGAGTGCTGTGAGTGCATGCATATTGTGATCACAACCCCTGATGTTGAGTAGCATAAACCTCATTGAATCTGCTATTCTGCTGTTTACGGAGCTGGCACTGACCTTTGAGACTCTCCTAAATAAGGCACCATGGGGGGCGCCAATAGCCTTGGCCAGTATTCCAAAGTGTAAGGCTGACACATAGGCTGGTATGGTATCATTGCATGCATGTTCCCCATCTGTGCTTGTTTTTCATCTCCCATGTAGGTAACCTAGTGGTAAGCAATAGAAAGCCTTACACTTATACAAGTCTTCTAGCTTCCAAGATAGGCTTTTGAAGTGACTAAGTATCAGTATTCTGTATGTTCTTGCTGTACTCAACTGTTTCCTGACTACATGGTGAGTTCACACTGTATGTTGTAATTTGAAGGTCTGTTTATTCACATATTATGGCTGTGATGGCCTGCACATTAGAGGTTCACAGATAACCTACTGTCTATCTGCCCAAGGGCAATTAGAAGCATAGCAACAGTGTGTTGGCCTTCCCCGCACCATTGATGAAGTAACTGAGCCTCTGTCAAGCATAGCCAATGAAGCAATTCCAGGTAGAGTTGCTGGAAGCTGTTGAAAACTGGGATTGTGGAGGATGATAGGGGCACTTAGTGATCTAAAGAGGGCATGTTAATGTGGCAATACAACACCATTTAATTCCCCCAACAGGTCTTGCAGCTATCAAACTGGACAGGCTCCCCCACCCCTTGGCTGTATGGTTCTGGGACACATGATCCCAGGAGTGTATAGTCCTTACCCTTTCACACAACAAGGTTTCCCCTTGAAGTGTGTCAGTGAGGGGCTATGCCTAATGTAGTTAGGAATATAATGTATTGTCTCACAGTATATTTGTTATATGTTGTTATGTCAATAGTATGTGAAGCTCAGTGAGTTTGGGGGCTCCCGCTCTTTGCGTAACCTAGCATACACATAGAAATCATCTAAATAGGAAGTAGGCGGAAACAACGTTAGTGAAAACAGTGTAATGGTTACAGCATCCACATAGGATCTGTGCATTCGAGGTTACAATCCCAATAAAGGCAAGGATGTTTATCATGTGCAAAAGTATACCTTAACCACAGCTTGCATATATAGGTAGTAATCGTCTGTATAATAAACATTCAAATCACCCATATAAACCCATGTGTGCAGGAGAGTACAGTCAACAGAGAATGTAACGTCATGTCAGCACACAGTGAGATGTTACGTCACTGACAGGTATATATCCGGAGTAGTTAGCAGATAATGGAACACAGACACTTTTAAACATGCTTGCAACTGCTTAAATGAGCCTTATTCTGGAGTAAAAAACATTCGTAAAGCATCACAGGTGTCGAACCCTGGACCATGCCCACTATAGTCATGGGATGTACCACTAAGCCATCCAAGGTGTACACATATTGCATGGTCCTGAGACTACACCTTATACCATATGCATTTTACTGTAATGATCACAAATGGGACAGTGACTTTGTGTACATATGTACAGTACATTGTAATGTACTGTAGTTTGTGAACCAACACATTCCAGTCTACAGATGTATTACTGTTACAAACTAATATGATATATATATATATATATATATATATATATATATATATATATATATACATATTATACAGTTACATCAATAACCATATATATAAGCATCTATGAACACACTTCGTGACACAGAAGCACTCCAAAGGAATTGGAGTGTACACAAAACACATGCAGCTGTGGTATTATAACAATTAATATTAACCTAATTTACCATAGAAGCGGTGGTTGTTGTGTATGTGAAGATTGGGGTGGGAGAGGAATGATGGGTTATGCAATCATGAATCACGGAGGGCCTGTGTCGGATGTTCAATAAGTGAACTGGAGGGGCATACATGGAGTATGGGGACAATATAAAAAGGACACAAAGCAAGAACCTTACTCATTCATAATACACCCTGTCATGTCACATTGCAACACCTACTTTCACAAACATATGAACATTAACATGTATCAGACACATGTACACCAACTGACTGTCACATTTGTTTTCGATAGTGAGGAATTTCTGTAGTAAAATGTATGTTCTAAACACCTTAACATTTGTGCATATCTCAGATGCCTTAGTGGTAAGGTCAGTGACTGTGGTGTTCATGGTCCCGGGTTTAAGGGCTGTTAGGTTATTTTGAGGGCCAGAATAAAGGCTTTTGGATGCAGGTGGATTAAAGTACTCTTAAGCAGTTGTAAGCGGGTTTTCACATGTTTGAGCAACAGTACGTGGTGCTGAAACATGGTAAACGGAGAAGCGCTGCACGTTTGACAATTGCATAACGTCGCACAGACCACGGGCAAATCTGCTCACAACCACGTAAATGTACATTATTCACTCTTTCCCTACCAGTGCCTATTCTGAGAGGTAAAATAATAACACCTTCCAGGAAATGAACCCACAACCATGTACTCCATCCTCAGAGTAACCTAACACTAAACTACCTGGGATGTACCTATCTCAGTTGTATATGCAGACAGGTTAAAACACAAAATGGAGGAATGTGTTGAAATAGGACAACCCGCCATGTACCCAATTAAAGGTGTATGCTCATATATATATACACACACACACACATATATATATATATATATATATATATATATATATATATATATATATATATATACACATACACTCACACACATACATACATGTATGTAGACAGCATCCAAAGTGGTCATATCTGAGTATAACATGGACCATAGCAATCACACATTCTGCCCCCCCAACAATATGAACATAATATATGAAGTGTATATTTCAATACACTATTACAAATATGTTCTACGGACACAGTTACCAACACAACTGCAATGACTGAAAATATCCATGACAGAATTACACAGACAGCTTTCATTTTGCAAATCATTATTACATTCTGATGTATTGCCAAAAGGATTCAAGGACTAACAGTACCTGCATGCTATACAGGAAGCATTTAATAGTGCCTTAATGAATCAGCTTGCAATTACCATAGTATTAGTCCACTAAGGGATAGGTGTTCACATAAGGAAAGAACACCCACACACATATAGATGTTGTATAAAATGGGTTCCTACACACCTGCAAGTGCTATGTACACCCATCAACATCTACCCAACAACCAAAATAATTACATCAATACATACTGTTATACCATAACCAATTATGCAACTACTGTGCAACATCTGCTGAAACCTTAACATACCTGGACACAGACACACTAACATAGCCCTATGTGAAATAGTTGCCGTTATACAATTGAACAGCTGCTGATGTAACAGGGTTTGTATGAACTAATCCCGTTTCAGAGGGTTGAAGGTTCGTACACCAGGAAGTGTTAGTGAGTACTGATTATCAGCACAGTATGATACACAGTAACACCAAACTAAATATGTCTGGTAAGCACACTGTAAACCCCCTAACATTATATGCATAGCTATGCAGCCTTGAGCTGGTCAAACAACCTGGCCAGACTGACACATATGCAGAAGTATTAGATACAGACAAACCCTGCACAAGTAGCAATGTCCAGAAATATAACAGCAGTACTCACATTTAGACCAACTCCTCTAGGCATTACACACAATATATTACTGTTCGTCTCCATACAGCTGTTGCAATAGATTCCAAACAAAACTTCCACTCTGTCTTCCTCACAAATAAGGCAAAGGGACAATGCCCAAGTGAAATACTCAATTATACTCCACTGTAGCCATGGTATTGGCTAAAGCAGTAGCAGCGCAGCTGATGTGCATGTAATTAGCTACTTAGGAACACCAATTGGCCATCGGGATAGCACGTTACTGATCTGTAACTATAAAAGGTTGCCTTGTCACACATTCAAACTATCTATATCTACCTGTAGAACAGTACAAAACACTGAAAGATGAACCGAAAATGAGTATTACACTAGTTAATAGCACCTCTGATTACTAAGATGGTATGTATAATATGTAGTATGTCTGTGTATGTAGTATCTGTACTGCAAGAATTACAATGTAATCAATGCATATAGTGGAAATAGTTATCTTGTAGTGATGTATTGTTGAGCAGTAGTAATGCTTGTAGTATTCTATGTGTGCACTGCTGTAGGTCACATGGCACAATCCACATACACCACAAGGGATGATATGGGCTTGGAACCCACCAATTCGCTTCCAGCCACTGTCAGTGTCAGGATTGGTCCAACAAGTATGTGCTATAACAGGGATAGTATATGTCAATATATTGTAACAGTTGACATATGTATGGATGTATAAGTAAGATGAACATGTTCAAGGTGGGCTTACTGTGCAAATATGGTGTGCATTGTGGGATATTGTGCCAATAACTGTAATGTACAGTATTCTAGGCAGATCTGAATTCTATTCCACATAGCAGTTCTGCTATGTTATGCAAACAATAGTTATGTCTATTAGCAATTACAATACTCAATGACAGGATACATAGCATTAGTATTCATCTGGCAGGTTAGAAGCATGATAGCAAAGATAAATGGAAGAGCCAGGTAACTATCCATGCACATGACACATGTAATATCCACCTTTCTACTATTGTTTGCAAGCAATAACAGCTGTGCATGTATACATGTTATGCAAATGTGTAGTGACCCTTGTTACGGGGCTGGGCGAAATGGCTATGTGCACACCTACATACAGTGGATATTGAGAGTACAGACACACTGGTTGAACTACCAGGTTTGTGTAGCCCAACCTCTCATTGCAAACCTAACAGCTGCCTGCACATACTGTATGTAAGGTAGTGCACAGCACTGGTAAAGTAACAGGTTGCATTTCATCTGTAACTCCAGTGTAACAATTGCAGTAGGAGTGTAAGATGTAGGGGACAGCTACCCATGTGTAATAGCCACATCATAGGTGATGACTCACATTATCTGATTATATCCTGATCATGTTAGTAGTGGCATCAGGACCTATTGATGCATGACTCTGTTTGGAGAGTTGGTGTCTGTGTCCAACAGAGCTCATGGTCCTGGTGGATATGTGAGTATATACCCAGAGAAGAAACAGACCTGTAGACACTTGCATCATCTGTAATCAACTAAAAGGATGCGATGTGCTCCTCAGAGGAGGATTGCTGCTAAAGGTAGCTACAATGTTTCCTTAATAGCCAGTGTTTTCATGTCCATAACACAAATATTTACATGTGAGCATCACTGTCTAAAACATATTCATAGGCAATATGTAAACTAAATACAGTACTTGGTACTTGCAGTACTGACTGCTCATACAGGCATGTCCACTAGTCAGCTACTGGTGTTTCCTAATGTCAGCTTTGTGTATGTGGCCATCCTGGGGGAATGTAATCTCTATGCTATGTACACTGCCAGACCCACCTAACACCACACCCCAAATATTGTCTGGGATGCAGCTACAGGGGTAAGCTGGAAGGCAGCCCAGTCTACAGCCATGACTGGACTGGACAGTCATGAGGTGTAGGTTAACACATGCAGCTCATCAACACAACCAACGCATACCCTTAGCAGAACACAGTAAGAACACACACACACACACTACCAGAAATCATACACATTCACAGACGTATCTAAGTATCTGGCCAAACAAGTGACCCCCCCCCCAAGCAGGAAGAGGCAGACACCGAAATACACAAACTGTATGACATAGTTTGCATAATTGTGCCACACCTCTGAACGCATGACTGGAAACATGCCCAACAGTACTCATTTGTGAATGCAAACTCTAGCACTATGTTACACATGGACCTATACGAGGGCATACATACTGTCAGTTGCCTGTCTGCCATGATTAGCCACATACTCATACACTCAAACCACCTTTGAACTATACACATGGTTTTGGCATATTCCATGTTGTTGTGCAGGACCTGTGATGCAGCAGCCTGGACTGAATGGAAACACATGTAGGAACTGTAAGGTCTTTTAGCCCATGCAGGTATGTCCCAAAGCCTGGGTAGCATTCTGCCATTGGCCAGAATGATACTGCAGTACAGGGGCAAAAGGATTGCATTCCACAATTGTCTAGTGTAGTGGTGCATGTTGCAGGGTATCCAGTATCTGTCATCCTGGGATAACATGGTTGACAGACCATGATGCTTTGCCAGACAGGGCCTGCACCTGTCACCCTTGGGAATCTGGATACAGCCTAGGGCTCATGCTTCCCCTATAGTGCCTTCATCATGCACGGTTCAGGTTAGGGTCCACTGCTGTTACAGGGACAGCCATGCAATAAACTGCGGGTCTCACTACACAATGATACATGTCAGAAATACTATATGGACACACGTCAATCCCTAACATGGAGAACATATCTGTGCAGTGGCTGAAACATGTTTCAATGCTCTGGAGAGCACACCTGCATGACCATTTTATAACACATACCTCACCTTTTGCCCATTATCCTTTATTGGAACACATGGGCCGCAGGTGTGTCCATATTCCTGAAGGATATGTACACCCCCACACTAATTGCACTTGCATAACATCAGATGCATTATGCTGAGCAACTACCTTTGTGCCACAGTGGAATTTAAAATGCACCTTGAGACAGATCACCCACCAGGCCGCGGACTTCCCAACTGTCATAATGTGCTGTAATGGGGAAGATTAGGTTTGAGACAGAACCATAATATTGGCTACTCTCAACTATTGCATTATGAACTGGGAAGACTCCTCATGTACCAACACCTGCGCTCAATGCATGTTGGATTCCATCGACCCCACTGACCTGGATCACAGGGCTAACAGTATGCTACACATAGTTAGTCTCCAATGCCAATGTTATGTTTCCTAAGAGCAGAGTGGTGAGTGCCATGGCACCCTTGCAGATGGACAAGGCATGTGCAAATGCTGAATCCTACACAAATGAACCTTACGCAGTCACATATGTGCAGTGATTGTGCCATTGAAACAGAATAAGAAGTCAACCCAACACAAACAAGTAGACAAACTGGTGGTACCATGCTTTAAACTGTACCACAGAAGGTAGTAACTGTTGCAAGAGTGAACACACACGAGTGTAGGTGATCTCTGGTCAGCCTCAGTAAGATGCAGATACACCATATAAAACCACGCACAGCTACTGTGAAACCAATCAGCCACATATTATGAGGCCAAGCACAGAGCATTCTATAGCTGTGTCATTAATCGTAATGGCAATGACAAGACCTGTCGTGCTGCACAGCACTATGGCATGGGAAGTACTGTACCTACAGAAATAGCACCCATTCATCCAGATTGGGTCTCGGAGAACCTAAACCCACTCCCACCCCCCAACCCCCAACAGGCACACTTAGTAATATATCCATGTACACTACAGGGCCCCTGTACTAACGACTATGCAGGTACAAGCTGCACTCTCTAATGCCATACATACAGCTTTCATGGGACCTGTCAACATCCCAGGGTGTATCCTACACAAATGTAAGAGCATTCAGCTATCCACATACACATCATGTTCAATCATAGCTCCATGTCAGGCTGTGTACACACCAAAAGGTGCACAGCAACAGTTATCACATCCCACAAAGGGGGAGACACCATTGATAATGGGACATAGTGCACAACTACCCTGCTGAGTCTGGTCTGTAAGACCATGAACCACGGTCAATGTAATTGATGTACTCGGTACAGATGTAGATGACAGTAGGATCAATTCACATTGCATATCATGACCTTGCCAGGTCGTAAGACACCATCACCCATACTGTGTTCCAGCTACACTCAGTAAACTAGGTGTATATTCCTATGTCACAGGAGTGGTTGGCAACTGGACTGCTGGCAGAACCCACACTACAGAAGGTGTCTGACAAATACACGCACATCAAACCAGTGTCAGCCACAGTAATATAGGGGTCATTCCTGGTAGTCCCCCTCTTTGTTATCTATACCACATAGACTAACACAGAAGGCATCAGCCTATTGATGTTTGCAAATGACTATGAACTAGGAGCAATAGTTGACTCATTGTGTGCTGCGTTCAACATACAGAAGGGCCTTAGTGTGCCAGATGTGTGGTGTGTGATGTATGTCCACAATCTGACAGCTAAGTATTGCATTGTCATCCCCTGTTACAAACCCTGTACCCATTAACTACCATCTAGGCAGCAGTCAACATAATGGCAACTGTGTGTATGGGATGCAGATGGACAGTACTTCCCTTTGATAGTTATGTCACCACAAAAGACAGGTAGTTGTATGTGGCACCCCTAATCATGACAGGGTGCCATCTAGGAATATAGAGATAACTGCTCAGCCATACTCAACACCCATGTGACCCATAATAGATCACATATTTCCTTTAAGGGTTATTGCCCATGTGAAGATGGCCTACACTGCCCTTCACAATCCCTAGCTGCACTATATAGCATGTAGCCTACCCTGAATAAAGCCATGTCCAACCCAGAGGTGTTGGACATGCTACACATAGCACGTCCTGATCCCAAATAAACACATACATCATGGACATCCGCCTTTCTAGTACAAGGATCGCAACATGCCTGACAGATCCCTGTCCCATACACTTAACATACTCTTGCCATATTATGCATCCCTGTCCAGTGAAGCTGCACATCACCCCTCTCTGTGACATGGTGTGATGACTGCATGCCAAATATATCAGTAAAAATGTGTATCAGTTCTGTGGCACTGCTTGAACTGGCCACTGCAACTTACCTGTCTGTTGTCTACAGCTAAGTAACCTGTCTGCCTAGGTTCATAAATGGCTCAGGGCATGTAGCCTACTAGATCACTATGACCATACATGCTATAGTTGATCCCAACACTGCAAATACCATCAGGCTAGCTATTGTCCCATGTATTACACATGTGCAACATAGGCAATACATGGCAGGATGCTACACAGCTGTACAGTGCCATGTAGATGTATAAGGCAAAACACATACATGCTTGCAAGTCTGCAGGGTCACATATCATGTCCCTAATGGCTATGTATGACTATATATGTGGCATACACAACACTCTCATGTACCGAGGAGCTACTGGCCAACCTGGGGACATCTGCAGACCTCCATCCACAAGCTTTAGCTGGTATTGTGGCTGTAGGTGTCTCTCAACCACCAAGCTTGGAGTTGCCTGGTAAGTCACTACTGCACTTAAAACACAACTATATATCACATAGTTACATGTGTTACTGTACAATATGTAATCTAACATCATATGCAAGACATGTATGCACACATGCCACATACTATAGTCTGCTACTTTATTTATGCACAGATGTGCATACTCCATAGTATAATGTTTTGCACTGGCTTATGTGCTAACATAGACATTGCACCCTGTAGATACCACACAGGTGTGGATAATGATCTTACTGTTGTGACACTCCTGTTGAGGTACTTCTGGCATTTTGCAGTGATAGCAGCCTGTGTCAGGTGAGATTGTTGCTATTTACCAGGCTTGATAATTCACAGAACATATTAATTGCATGCTATCTGCCATAACACACGTACACATAAGGTATTGTGGTCCTGTTAAGGGACTCTGGTCAGACCTGCAATGCATCACACTGTTTACCTATGTGAAAAAATTGAAGACTATATGAAACACCTACACTAAACCTTCCAAACTGTCTTTGTCAGATGTGTGGACAACAGTGAATACAATGGTGGAGGTTTGTTCTACTGTAGGGACAGGTACTACATATCAGCAGTACACATGTTGGGAATACGAACAGTACTGTACAGAGAGCATATGTGTACACACACACTAAATGTGTTGGAACTGGAGTATGCCTGGCCCACAAGATACACCCTTGTGGAGTATAACCTTGCTATGAACGTCACACAATTATCAGACATGTCCATGCCATGTAATGGGCTCACTGCAACACTGCTCAACTATCCTGCAAAACATGTCTCACATCCCATACATACCACCCTTTGTCTGCATAACCCTGTACTCAGTGGAGCATATGACATCTATGGGTGTATGTCATATGGGATAACACTGACATGTGAAATAAGATGGCCATCATAACCATTGGACTGAACATGTGTACACATGGCCATGGAGGATGGTCAGAGACATGAAGCAAAACACACAGTAGACGTGATGTACATGTGTGTACACCCTGTTGAACATTGGCACGACACAATACAACTATGGCCTTTGTGTAATGGTGATATTGCAGATGTGAAACACAAAACATCATACAGGCCTGTGCACAGCTTGTGTAGGCATAATATGAAACAACCACATAATATGTCTTGAACATCTGGAGTGTGTCACAACATGGAAACATTCACTATACAAAATCCAAATACATACATGCGTTGCACAACATACACATACATCCACATCAAGCCAAAGATAGAGTACATTCTCCTTGCTCATATCAGACATCACTGTCATGCCTGCTCCTCATGTGTGTGAGGTACACAGATGGCATGTGGGACAGAGAGTACTTGTAAGTTAGTCATGTGTGGGCATAGTTGCCAGGTATCAGTAATATGGTCGCAGATGTGCAGGGGTGTCATCCGTATACCCTTCTGTGACCTGTTGTCACACATTCCACATTAGGGTTTACTGTGTATACACCTTGGTGACGTGGGTCACATTCCACATTTGATATGTATTGTATGTGAACATAGTCATGGCTATGAACTGTGTCAGTAGCACACAGTGTATAGCATTTGTGAAGCTACATGATGCCCTGCAATGGCTATGCACATCAGCTCAATGTGCAGTATGTCCCTGCATATTTGTAGGGTGGACAGACAACATTGCATCAGCTGAAGGCCCATGTTAGTATGACACGTCCCTGTACTGTAGATTGGAAAGGATACCATTGTATTACACATGTATGTATGTCATTCAACACATCAGCAGAAGACATGTCATACTACATGTGAATGGCAAGGTCATACGCCACACAGCAGGCCAGTGTACTATAAACCTGTGCTGGTCTGTGGCACCATTGCAAAGTAGGGACAGCCATGTAAAACATGTGTGTACAGCCACATGCACAATGTCTACATTCAGCTCAGGGGTAGGTGGAATAATGTTGAACAGACATGCACTGCTTTGGGGGAGATATGCAAGCTAGGGCTCAGGCTAACATAGTATGCAGTCGACATACCCTACTGCTCATGTCCTCACATATAGGGGCGGTGGCCAACACAAAGCATTAGTGGCAGATGTACAAAGGTCAGCGATGGTCTGTTAAAATGTGGTGTATGTTGTACACACCATGGCAGTGCAGTGCAACAGTGCAAAGTGCATGCATTGTGTTGCAGGTATGGGGCATAGGCTACTAACACAAATGGTGCAATACAGGTGCGTATGCCAACCACCACTATAATTATGTAAAGTGCATGCCATCTGCTATACCACATGCATGTTGTGGTGTGCAACTCAAGGATGTATGATAACTACCACTATAATTTCCTAAGTTGAAACTATAATTGTCTAAGCTGAATGCCATCGGCCATATCACCTGCATGTAGCGTGTGTGTGCGTATGTGTCTGTGTGTGTCTGTGTGTGTGTGTGTGTGTGTGTGTGTGTGTGTGTGTGTGTCTGTGTGTGTCTGTGTTAATGTGTGTCTCTGTGTGTCTGTCTGTGTGTGTCTCTGTGTCTGTGTGTGTGTGTCTTTGTGCAACTCTGTCTGTTTGTGTGTGTCTGTGTGTGTGTGTGTGTGTGTGTGTGTGTGTGTGTGTCTGTTTGTGTGTGCCTGTCTGTCTGTGTGTGTCTGTCTGTGTGTGTCTAGTATAACTTGTAATGTACAGTTCTTGTCTTCTCCTCACAGGTGTTGATGTAGGTGCATTGCCCTTTTGCAGTCCACCTTATGTTAGTGTCCCCACAGACTCTAGCAGTGGTGATGATAGTATGATTGAGGCACAGGGCAGAGTTATCAGGGGCTGAATCTGTGCCATTGGTTGCCATTCCACCTGTCTCCCCCTCATCCTCGCACACAGTTCCCCTGCCTGTACATACCCAATCACCACAGGCCATAGAGTAAAGACAGTTGGCGGGTGGTAGCATGGAACAGGGAAGTGTGGTGACTATGGAAGGTGTGCCTGCACACCATGATCACAGTCAACAGACTGATGATGTCCCATACAGGCATGTGCCCAGCACTGCTCGTAGGAAGACCACTAGCCAACATGCCCCTGTGAGACCAAACTCATCAGCCGGAGTCATCAGACACATGTTTCAGGCTGTAATGGAGGCACAGGCACATGCTGAATAGCACAACAGAGACTATCTGAGGTTTCAAAGGGTTGCTGTCCATTCATTAACTGACAACATCCAGGCACTTGCAAATGCTCACCATCATCTTGCAGATGTTTTGGATAGAAGATTGGGTGACATGGTGGGAGTCCTTGACTGTGGCATGTCAATCCTCGAGCGTGGATTGTCTGTGCTGAAACATCTGGTGGGAGTGAGGCATCAGGCACGTGGACGTAGGCCAGCTACATCACCTGTTGAAGGTCTACATGAACATGCTACTGAATATGCCCACTCCCATAGTGGCAGTAGCAGCACCAGTGCAGCTGACGCTGTGCAGTCCACACCAGGACACAGTAGGCCACATGCATGTGGTCCTGGATGGTCCCAACAGGGACACGATTCCAGTGGACGTGTCATCAGACGGTACCCAATCTGGACCTCTGCCTGGGGTAATGCACATGCAACCCCTGGCAGGTGCAGGTCACGTGGCCATGGCCGGACACCATGAACTGTGGCACCTGCCTTGTACAGTCTGCAGCTGTCAATATTACCCATGTGTAGGCCAGCCACATGCCAGACCTGTGTGCATGCATACACACACACTGGAGACAAATGTAGGGCACCTCAACACACACACACGCATAACATCCACACACTCCCAATGATATCACAGGCCCTAACACACACACGCATGATGTCATCCAATGGCACAGCCTAGGCCTCTGACAAACATTATCACCCTGTGCATATGATGATGCCTGTGCTGCATCCCTGTCATCCACACCATCAGTGCAGGGACATGTTCATATGGTCTAATGCACAGGGTGAACATACTAGGTAGACAATTGTAGATTAATATTGTTGAGTAGTGTTGACAGGCAGCAGACATACCATGTATTGCAGTTTTAGAATGCATTTTGTACGTTTGACAGTATGTATCATGTGTAACAACACTAACAGCATGTTGATATTGACATTCTGTCTTCCTCTTTCAGGTGCAGTTCCATGTGCCAGAGGATGTTGGTGTTTGTGGGAGTCCCATATGTACATCTTGGCTACCCACAGGTCAGTATAACAATACCTGCATACATTTTGTAGCTTGCACATCACAGTTATATTCTCCCATGTTTCAATTATGTTTACTGTTCTAATGATCCAAGAGCATGATTGCTGTGTAGTAAGCTACTGTGTTCAGAGCTGCCACACCCATAGTGGGTGACATCACAGGTATAGTTACCTGGAGTGCGGAGTGGGTAAAAGAGTGGTATGCTGGATGACAAGGGTAAAGGCCAGTGGAAATAGTGGCTTCTCATTGGGAAGCAGTAATACCTACTGCCATGCCAGCATGCAAACACAGACACACCCACAGATTCCAGACACAGTAACACACACTCTGACACACACACAGTTGCCAGTGTTCAGATGAGAATCCCTGCCTATGTGCATATCATCATTATAGTACTATGCAATTACAAGACACACCACAGAGATTACACATGTATAGGTAGTTGGAATGGCCTAAGATCGAGGACATTCACAGGGATACTACAGTGCAGTGAGTGTATGTGGGGGGGGGGTCCATCAGTTGGCTATGTAAAAACAGGTCACACCCCTGGGTGTACATGTTAACAGGCGGTTAGTATGCCCATCTACGATTGATGATATCAACAGGGATGCTAGACTGCTTTGAGTGGATGGGGGGAGGGGGCATTAACATTTCACTATGGTAAAATACAGCCTCACTCCAGGAATCGGACAGCCATACACACACACACACACACACACACACACACACACACACACACACACACACACACACACACCACACTGGCATGTTTCAATTATGTTTACTGTTCTAATGATCCAAGAGCATGATTGCTGTGTAGTAAGCTACTGTGTTCAGAGCTGCCAAACCCATAGTGGGTGACATCACAGGTATAGTTACCTGGAGTGGGTAAAAGAGTGGTATGCTGGATGACAAGGGTAAAGGCCAGTGGAAATAGTGGCTTCTCATTGGGAAGCAGTAATACCTACTGCCATGCCAGCATGCAAACACAGACACACCCACAGATTCCAGACACAGTAACACACACTCTGACACACACACAGTTGCCAGTGTTCAGATGAGAATCCCTGCCTATGTGCATATCATCATTATAGTACTATGCAATTACAAGACACGCCACAGAGATTACACATGTATAGGTAGTTGGAATGGCCTAAGATCGAGGACATTCACAGGGATACTACAGTGCAGTGAGTGTATGTGGGGGGGGGGTCCATCAGTTGGCTATGTAAAAACAGGTCACACCCCTGGGTGTACATGTTAACAGGCGGTTAGTATGCCCATCTACGATTGATGATATCAACAGGGATGCTAGACTGCTTTGAGTGGATGGGGGGAGGGGGCATTAACATTTCACTATGGTAAAATACAGCCTCACTCCAGGAATCGGACAGCCATACACACACACACACACACACACACACACACACACACACACACACACACACACACACACACACACACACACACACACACACCACACTGGCATTCACAAAGATATACACCTATGTCACACACATACAGACACTTTACATGTGTAAGGTTTAACCACCTGCCTATGCCTTTCTTTCTACACCTCACCCTGTGCTGGAGTCAACAACAGTGTTCAGGAGAGTGGTAACATGTGGGATGTATTCCCAACCATACGTGACATATATGAACACACCCACACACATGCCAGTACTGTGAAACAAACACCTGCCTATCTCATGATAGGTACTACAGCAGTACAGCACTAGCACAACTGGTACAATGCTTACTGACTCTTTCCTTTGACAACTGTCCTGATATATGCACAATATATGCACAGGGGAGGTATTACTGTTACAGGTGTCACGGAGTTTGCCTTCGGTGTCACCCTTACAGCATTCTACATTGTCTGTCTTCCACTTCAATTCACAAAACCTGACCTTAGCAGGTACACAGGTTATTGTAGGACTGGTTGTAACACACCAGTGAGCTGTCCTCCATAATCATTCATCTGCAAAGAAGCTCCACCACTTAGTAGTCATGTCCAAACATCTGTCCATACCTCATGTATGGCTTACTGTACTTAGAGCATATCACCATATACAGTTGACAATGTTGAGGCTGTATTGCAACAGCATGATGTACTAAGACAACAGTCACCTTCAGACATCAGACACTGCACACATGGAATCTACACAAACAGCAATACATGTACACATACGCAGTCTACATCAGTACGTGCACTAACAGGTCAAGAGGATACATTCCACACCTTCCCCACACCATGTGTGAAACATAGCCGAGCAATACACCATAATGGATGTTGTATTCATGTACTGGTAGGACACCTCCACTTTCACTGAGTAGCCAAGTGTACATATATTACAACAGCACATAACAGAGTGACACACACAGCATTATTCCATGTCATGCTCCTACATGCTGTTACTTGACAGTGCATTTGTGAAGCCAGGGCACTGTAATGGTCAGCAGTGAGCACATCATATTTGCCACACACACCTCATGTGTATTGGAAGAGTGCCAGCAATGTGCTCTGTTAGAGCTAGGCAGTACACTAGTTCAAGCATGTGCGAGGTCTGTGACTTATAAACATCTCACGCCAGCATGTACTTGCTATTGTGGTACTAAGGCTAATGTCCAGACAGAACACAGCATGCATGGCTTGCAATTGTTGACTTGGGGTATATGTAGGAGCTGTGGCCACACATGACTGTACATGTCATGAACATATCACCTGTGACTACTCAGGAACATACAGTGCAGAGCTGGATTTCCTTGATTCTGTCAATACAGGCCTTGTGTATGTCCTATGGTCCTGTTATTTTGGTATGTGTGTAGGCATTGCATTAGGTGGACATGTCTAAAGACATACATGCCACATGGGGTGTTGTATGATATGATAGGTGCCATGGGTGACCATTAGAGAGGGGATATTAACTCTATCAACAGAGATATCGAACCTTATGTACTGTTAGCATGCTATCTGCCATGTGCATGTGTGTAATGACTGTAGCCACCTGTATGTAGAAAGGTAAAGGAAAGCTATGGTAATGTAATTTATGTTGTATGAGTGTGGGATGTACATATCCAGCGCAGGTATGGTTAGGTCATATCCAACCAATGGGGTGTTGTTTACTGGTGTACAACAACAGTCGACCTTGTTAATACTGACAACATCCAAGGGACCCTGGTATGTGTACAACTGAGCTGGTTACAAACAGTGGTATTATTGCATTGCATAACACATTATGCAGCTGTGTCTGTACATGGATACTTTGCACAGTTGATGTAGGCCTAGGTAGAGTCCACCAATCAGGGGTTATCTGGTGGCCTACCATACTATGTCATACCACATATGGATGTGTGTTGGTAGTCTGGGAACAAGGTGGTGGATGCATATAAGGATACAACCTAGAATGCAGCATTTGCCACTATCACCTGTACCTGACTCATCTGTGATGTGTTATGTCAGAGTAGTGGTCTTTACATGTGAGTAGCCTTTATGAATATGTGTACACCACCACCTGGTATGGTTCATACCACTGTTATGGCCCACTTGTCTGGATCTGAGTTATATGGTGGTAGTGCAATTGTGCACTACAGATCCTTCAGCCAGGTGTTTAGCACTGCACAGATGTCAGTATTCCCCATTGCAGGTTTTACATTGAGCAAATGGATTATTAAAGCCACACATCTAGCACGGGTTAGCATAAGCATCCAATGCAATTGTCATGTAGGTGTCAGGGTGTTTCTTCTGTGTGTAGGACATTTGCCTTGGAATGAGGCTATATGGATAAATGCGACCTAGGTATTATTCACACACACGTGTAACATGGATGCATGTGCTCTGTGTTAAAGTCTCGTCGTTCGGTCATGACAGCCCGGAATGACAGACACTGGACAACCTCATAATAACAGCAGCACACTGGCTCATAGTTTTTGTCAAGTAGTTGCTACCCATACCATGACATCACTGCACGTGGCATTAATGTGCTTGGTAGCAAATACCCCATGTAAGGTGATGGACAGCGGCAGAACTTGTGTATATGACCAATGTGAGATATACTTAGGATAGCAGTGCTGCTAATAATGACAACTACTAACACAGCCGGGAGAGGTCATCTTGACACCTGCACCTCAGTACCATTACACAAGGTGGCTCACAAATTATGCTTGCACATGCCACTGTTCCGTGTATAATTTCACTGTCCACAACCTTCTATCAATGTATGCCTTTCAGGGCAGCAAAGTGTGTGACACATGCTGTAGGTAGCATCCGCCTGTGCGACCCAGGTAACCTATTGTCTGTCTCGTCCACACATGCATGAATGTGTATACGTAACATATATATGTCATTACTTCATGTACATGTATGCATGTGTATCACACAGCACAGACACAAATATATCATTTACAGGCCACATACAGGTATCAGATAGTAAACCAGTATGACGTGCATATATACTGACAGGTAAGATGTACCTAACTGTAAATATGTGTGTTTACAATAGGAGTCCATTACAATGTGCTGTGCTCTGTACATGTAAGTGTTAGAG